>NC_140379.1:3092500-3362500 GCF_054491055.1 Hypomesus nipponensis
GAAATGAATCTGAGTTTCCACTGAAGCTTGAAAACTTGGATGATGTTGACCTCACTACGTGTTCTCACTTGGTGAAAACATGCTGCTGCAGAGCAGGAAGAGACGGGAAATCCAGCGTTTTGCAATCATGAATCATGAGAAACCGACATTCAGCAGTCATGTTTTCACATTAAACTTTGAGGTCAAGCATCGACATTGCAACACAGTGTTTTATGAATTCTCTGAACGTGTGGAGACCTCCACCATCAACATCTGTTGTGGTGTCATATGGCCATCTAGTGGCGAGGTGGTGTAACTGCAGTGTGCTCCTCAGTCCAGGCTGGTGGTGAAGACAGCTCTGAAGCTGCTCATTGTGTTCGTGGAGTACTCAGAGTCCAACGGATCCCTGCTCATCAAGGCTGTCAACACTGTGGACGGCAAGAGAGGTAGGCCCCACACACACACACACACACACACACAGACGTATCCAGACACACGTGCACACTCCCACACATCCAAACACACACATCCAGAAACAGAGACTTGCATGCAGAGGTCTGTGATAAGAGCTGGGTTCGGCTGTGAAGCCCTTTCTGTAGTGGCTAAGTGGGTATGTGAGCTAACAGGCATTTGACACAGTCTGTCAAGTGGGTCAACAGGAATGTGTGTGTGTGCGTGTGTAGCTGTGAAGCCCTGGAAGTACCTGACAGAGATCCTACAAGAGAAGAATGGTTCAGACACTGAGCTGTTGATCTTCACCATGACCCTCATCAACAAGGTAGCACTCACCACAGTCAGCTGGGTAGCTTTGATGCTCAAGTGGCACACACTGAAAGATATCGTCTGTGTGTGTATTTCTCTGAGTGCTTATGTGCACATGTGTTTGTGTGTGTGTGTGTGTGAGCATCTGCACATGTGCATCTGCAAATGTGTGTGTATCAACTGTGCGTCTGTGTGTGTATATTGATTGTCTGTGTGCATGTATATTGATTGTCTGGTTGTGTGTGTATATATTGACTGTGTGTGTGTGTGTGTAGACCCTGGCAGCCCTGCCTGACCAGGACTCGTTCTACGACGTGACGGACTGCCTGGAGCAGCAAGGCATGGAGAACATCATGCAGAAGCACATGAGCAGCCGTGCCACTGAGCAAGACCTCAAACACCAGTTCTCCATCTACGAGGTACGGCCCCCCCCACCCAAGGTCACCAGCAGCCCAAGGTCACTAGCAGCCCAAGGTCACCAGCAGCTCAAGGTCACCAGCAGCCCTCTACCCTACGGGGTGGGTTTATGTTTAGCGGGAGTCAGATGGCTGAGCAGTGAGGGAGTCGAGCTATTAATCAGATGGTTGCCGGATCAATTTCCTGCTGTGCCAAATGACGTTATGTCCTTGGCTAAGGCACTTCACCCTACTTGCCTAGGGGGAATGTCCCTGTACTCACTGTAAGTCGCTCTGGATAAGAGCGTATGCTAAATGACTAAATGTAAATGTTACCACGTAACTCTGCTTGTAGTGTGCAAGTTGTGAGTGTCTTAGCATGCAATCTGTGAAGCCAGAAATGGATGATAAAGTCGTCGTGTATGGGATGCCCGCTGACTAGTTTTTCCTGCTTGCCGTGCAGACTGCTCTGAAATTTGAAGACGGGGAGACGGACGAGACCATTCCTCACATTCGCAAGGAGCGCCGCAAAGTAGCGGCGAGCGAGCAGGAGGGCAGGAGGAGCCGTCGCCAGTCATCCCAGAGCCTCTCAGACAATGTCTCTCCCTCCAACCCTCCCTTCTCTCCGTCCTCCTCCACCTCCACCCCCCTCTCTCCAGCCTCCTCTATCTCCGCTCACAGCCCCACGGTGGGGCGGAGCCAGAACAACTCCCCGATATCCTCCGAGCCTCGTAGCCCCTCCCCCCAGACTCCGTCCTCCAGTCCCTTGGACGCAGGCTCACAGAGGGCTGCCCCTCTACCGCCCCCTGGGCCCAGCAACGGTACTGCGGCATCACTCTCTCCCACAGAGCAAGAGCCCAAGATTCCCCCCAGCCCGTAAGTCTTGGGAAATGTAGTGTGTGTGTGTGTGTGTGCACGTAGGAATGCAGTACAAAGCATGAGCTTTGCATGAGCTTTGATGGTGCGTGCTCAAAAATGATTTGATCCGAACCTAAAGTTCCTGGGTATTAGATGAAGATGAGCCGTTTGTGGGTTGACTCTGCCCATGATGGCATAGAACCTGTTTAAAGAAACCCCTTCGAAATGTAGTTAGCTACCGTGTAGCCCGACGTGTCCCCACGTCACGCCCAGGTGCAGTGACTCTCCACAACCTCTAGGTGGCAGCGCAGGGATGTGCCACGTACAAACTGCTGACTCAGACTTTGAGTCGTTTTCATCCCTTCTGCGGTCAGGAAAACAGTCATCCACTCCAGCTGCTGTTATTGTGTTTCTGTTGATACAGCTGGACAGAGACACAACAGTTCAGTCCTTGGATGGTAGCATTCTTAGTTCTGGTGGGTTTTTCTGCCAGTATTCATAGTGCTCAGTACAAAAAGGATTCAACAAGAATGCAACCACAGCCCTGGATTGCTGGCGTGGTGACTCGAGTAGTTCTAGAATGTAGGTTGAGAGACAGAACTGCTTACGTGGGGACAACGCATACATTCACGTGCCGTCTCGCACTGGAAAGGTCCCGGGTTTGATTCCCACTTGTGGACGCCTGTGGCTTTTTCCTTGTAGTTCTTCATCAGATAAACCAAACGTCAGTGTTACGCAACTGGGGGGAAAAAAAAGACAGAAATGATGACTCAGATTCCTAAATATGCTAATTTTACAAAGTCTAGTTCAGGTCAGGTTAGCTGTGACTAACCATGCTGGACAGGTAAGAGAATTCTTGTGGCCAGCCTCGTCTCCCCCAGCTCAAACTTCCCAAATTGCTACGTGTCTCTCTCCAAGTATAGCCCCACTGGCCAAAGCAAAACATTTTATTCAGCTGACTGGCCTCATGTAGCAGTGGAAAGCAAATGTTTGATTTGGAAACCGCTTTTCTCTTAGTTCAACCTACAGGAATCTTTTCTTCTCCCCTCCCGAGTTGCTTAAACCATCTTTTTGGTCATGTTTGGGGTTTTGGACGACCGCAAAGTGGACCTGGCGTAGTGTCGAGGCCCATCAGTTTTTGTGAGCTCACACCCATTTAAATTTAAATGAATAATTTCCATCTATCCAATTACTCTGACTCCATGTAGTCATCGTTGTTAGGGGTGACTGACACTGGTGGTCTGGCGCTAGCCTGCCACATTGCACCTCTACAGGGAAACAATCGAGAACGTCTCTGGACGTTTAAACTTTAGTTTTTTCTCCCAGTTTGTCTCTGCATGTAGATTGTCAACTTGAAACAGAGCCTAGAGCAGAAACAGTGTTTCATTTGGTTCTGTCCTGGTTCTGTCTGGAAACGAAGACATGTACTCTTGTTTATTGTCCTGCCTACCGTCCTGCCTCCATGTTTTTCCTCCTAAGTGGCTGCATGTCTATATCTGGCTGAGTGTTTCCTTTTACGTGGTGCTGTTCTAGCCTCCAGATGGCTTGCTGACATTGTGTCTCTCTCTGTCTCTGGGTTGGTGTCGGGTGTTTAACCCCATTCTCATGTAACTGCTATTGTTTCCACCTCTGTTTCTCCCTCTCTCTCTCTCTCTCTTCATCCATCCCTCCGCTCCTCCTCCTCTCTCTCCCTCACCCCCTTTCTCTCTCTCTTCCCCCCTCCCTCCCTGGTTGTTCTACCACCACTTCCTCCCCCGACCACTAGGAGTCGCTCTTTCCTCAGCCACCACATGTCTGCTCTGGGGATTTCTCGGAGGTCCAGGTTGTTTAACAAGGCAGGGTCCATCTCTGAGGACTCCTCCCCAGCCTCCAGCAGGTCTGTAACACACCTCCACCTTGCTCTGACCTCCCTCACTTCAACACCCAGTCATTTACCGGCTGTGTCTCAATACTCCAATCTTAAACCCTCCTCACCACCTTACTCCTTGCCTCTGATTGGTAGTTGAAGTATTAAGTATTTTCGACCAAATTCTGACCATTTATATTCCAGAATAAAAACAAACTGGAGCTAAGGGGTATTGAGACACAGCCAAGGTGACTTTAAAGGAATGTAACAAACTAACTCACTCCAACAACTGCTGTTCATTCTCTCACCTCATATAGCTGTCCTACAAAATCATAACGCAGGTGTAATACACATGTATAATTCTAGAACGTTTTCTATGACGTTTTTTTCCTCCAGACTGCTATTCAGCGAGCATCTAGTCAAAGAATGAACTACAGTATATGTTCCACATGTTCCACAATGGCGGCGCCACACAAACTGACACTTGTAGCTCTTAATCTGGGTTGGCACTGTAACATCTCCACCATTCACAGAGTCCTTTTAAAATCCCCCCCCCCCCCCCCGCTCCTCAATGAGAGCAGGAGCCCTAGCTCATTAAAGGAGCATCTGAAAGGAGAGGATTAGTGTTAGAAACACTAAAGAAGCCTCAGAGGGTCTCTCTTCGACCAGAGTCCGGCAGATCGGGTGAAAAACACTTCAGTGCCATCTTTCCTCTGAGGTGATGTCAGGCTGACCAAGAGGTCTGAGGACCAGGACAGGGTCCAGTAGTGTTGTCTAGGCATTAAGCTCAAACCTTAGACCAGCGATTCCCAAACTGTGGGTAATGTAGGTGGGCCGCCAAACCAATGAAAACAACAACAATATTTTAAATTTATAAATATCAAAAGATTTACATATACTGTTGGTAAATGATTATTAAAATTCTAAAAACATTTGAAAATTATATTTTGTCACGTTAACTGGCATACACATTACTTCCGCATATTCCATGAATAAGTTTTTTACATGAACTAGGTCTACAACTTCCGGTAGCTAGCAGTTATGTAAGTTCTCGCACACAAAATGCTGTTTTTTTACGAGTTGGGGTTATCTTCCCGAAATGAAAACATGGTATTCTATGTTGCTGCCCTTCAAGCAAGAGGGGAAAGGAATACAAATAGTATGTTTTGAGCTACATCCACAATTCCCTCCAAATAATTAGTCTGTTATATTTGTTCGCTAGGGGACAATGCAAAGTAAAATGTTTATCTCAGTTTATAACAAAAATCAGGAAACGTTTGGTGGTTAGTTGGAAATGGGAGAGATCTCTATGAAGGTGACCTGTTATCGCTCAATGGAAGAAAAAAAAAAGTGAGAAGCCACACAATCTGAGTGTAGGGTTGTGAGAGCAATAGCGAGGGGTAACCTGTTCTGGTCATTAAATGTATTGTTTATAACTTCATCAGAAGCTCTAGACCTGGCCTATTTTCCCCTGGAAATGCGTATCTCTGTCGTGTGCATAGCCAATATAGTAGTTTGCATATGCTATATGGAATTATAGGAACGGTTGTAGGTACGCAAGTTACCTCTCTTTGCAATTTGTGCTTACTGTGGCGCTGATGGACACTTCTTGGACCGCTTAAATACATTTTGCCGTGAAAGTGAACCGTTTTGGCTTCCGTGGCATTAAACATGTGTGATACGGTTGTCTAAGGCTTAGACAGCGTTGTTGGAAAAACAGATTTCCTTCTTTTCTTTTTTTTCTTTCATAACATAGCTGCTTTTAAACTAAGTTAGATCAAAATCTTTATTAGTAATAACCCCAGACATATACACTTTTGTTATCTTTCTAAAACTTGCATTGTTTCCAATACTAGCTGTCTGAAACATGGGAATTCAGTTTAAAATGTGTTGACGCTGCAGTTAGGCGCGATGGTTTCCGCAGCAACGTAAGCGCGTGAGAAGTGTTGGTGTGGACTGGCTAGGTCCCAGACAGCAACCAAACAAGCTGCTATTTTCATCACAGCCGCTCCAAGCAGCAACCACTACCTCCATCACTGTCCTAGCTGCTTTTGTCATTCCAACTTACATGAACTCACCTTAAAAATGCAAAGAATAACACGCATTAAATTCAAAAGACTCGAGACTTCCTCAAATGAAAGTTGACTGTTGTTGCAGTGATTTTTTTTTCTCTCTGATGAATCATTCATCATCTACTATGTTCTTAGTGCACATATTATTAAGGAACATGGCGTACACTCTCAAGAACTCGTTCCAGCGCGGTTATTGGTCACTTGAGATTGTTTTGATTTAGTGTTGCCCATCCCAGCCAGGTCAGACCCAGACATGATGGTCTGACCTGTAGACATGGAGCTGAAGCATCAAGGGTATCAACAACGTAGGTCAGGACCTAGTTGAGGACGTAGTTCAGGACGTAGTTCAGGCGCCTCGTCACTCAGCAGTCAACCGGGAAGGGGGAGACACTGATGTGAAGGGACACGAGCACAGCCAGTGGCTAAGCTGAGCCCTACGCTGGGAGTGACATAATGTTGGAACGCTTACAGGAACTGGGAGACAAGAGAGGGTGGGGGGGGGGGGGGGGGAGTTTGGCTCACACACTCAAACTGTCTACACACACACACAAACAGTGAACCGCACTCTCACACACACACTTTCTCTTTTACAAACACACACTCTCTTTCTCTCTCTTTCTCTCTCTCTCCATCCCTCTCTCTCTCTCCCTTGTCTCTCTCTTTTTTTACAAACACAAACACACACACACAGTCTGCAGTCTGTTTTGGAGCTCCATCCCAGTGGACTGGACTAACAGGAAACACCGTTGTTTGGAGACGAGGCGCTGAAGCCGTCTCTCTGCTCCACCGTCTCAGCCTGACTCTCTCCCTGTGTGTGTGCGTGTGTGTGTGCTTCCCTCCCGCCTGTCCACAGCCCATCTCCCACAGACGCCAACGCCCCTGAGAAGAAGCAGCCCCAGCCGGCCGCAGAGCAGGGCAGACCGGAGGGCAGGAGCACCTTTAGGTGAGTAGCGACCCAGCCAGGGAGAAGGGGGAGAAACTTTACTGTGGGTGGGAGCTGGAGGGGTTTGTGATGGTCCCAAAACAGGTGGATTGAGTTTAAGTTTTGATTGGTTAGTACCTGACGGCAGTGATTCCACTTAGTTGCCTTTGTTTTTAGTTTTTTTCTTTCTTAGAATTGTTTTTTACACAACTAGTTTGAGAATTTTCACACTTTCTGTTCATATACTCTTCGCTTGTTTTCGTTTGGGAGTTTTGGCTGTGTGTGGTTTTCTGATGTGTGTAGCGGTTAGATAATAAATGCATTTTTTTCGAGACTTAGGACGTTTCTTTTCAACAGTCAACAACGGATGTATGTGACGTTGTTGCCTTTGTAGATCTCGTCACTCGTTCTGACGTTAAAGAGATGTCTGTGGTGTAAAACACCTTTTTATTATGTACAAAATCTGAAGTGTTTGGTATCGAGCTCCTCAGATCATCATTTATCCTTTATCCTCGACTTTGCTTTGCTTAATCTCATCTTGTAACTGCACTTTGCAGTCTTCTCTATAGCTTCAACCAATCTCTCTATTGACTTGCTTACATATATTATGTCAACCTTCTCTCTCTTTGTCACTGTGCCTTCTAGCTCTTTCTCACTACCACCCCCCCCCCTCTCTCTCTCTCTGTTTCTCTCTCTTTCTGTCAGTTTCTCTGATGTGCGTTTCCTTCTCTCCTCTCCTCTTTCTTCATAATGTTTGGCCACGGTCCTAATCTTTTTCCTTGCTGCTGTGGCCTTCAACATTCCTGTTCTCCAACCCTCTCTCCTTTTACAGCAGCGCTCTCCAGGCCTGCGACACCGACTGGTAAGAAAAGCTCTCTCTCTCTCTCTTTCTCTCTCTTTCTCTCTCTCTCGGTGTCTCTCATCACTCTCGGTGTCTCTCATCACTCTCGGTGTCTCTCTGTCTCCATCTCTTTCTGCCTGTCTGTCTGTCACTCTCGGTGTCTCTTATTCTCTTTGTCTCTCCATTTCTCTCGCTCATTCTCTCTCTCGACACAGCCCAAAGAATGTTGCTTTTCCGAGGTGCCGTTGCCATGTTAAATCATCATGATAGTCAGTCATTAGGTGGAATGAGAGTCTGAGGGGATGGAGGAAAAGGGGGAGGAGGGGAGGAGGAAGAGGGGGTTAGTCAGGGCGCCGCGCTTCAGTCACAATGTTGACGACAGACACTGGTTCTGTCTGTTCTTAAACACAGCTAATTAGCAGCATTCTGGCAGAACACTGTAAAAGATTCCCCTTAGACTAAGTATTTGATTAAGAACGAGCTGCTCGTCGTGTTCAGTGGAAGGTAGAATGAGGGTGCAGTGATGTCATCCTGGAGATAAGGGTTTTTGGCGACAGGTAAGACCTGCAGTCTTCAGGATCACGGGGACTTCTGTTTCCTCTTCCTGTCGTCTCTGCATCTGTCCCGAGCAACTTCCTGTTTCTCTCTTCAGCCTTTCATCTATTAGCTGATGATGATGATGATGATGATGATGATGATGATGATGGAACACAAAATCATAGATGTTTGGAAAGAAGAATTAAGTTCAGACGAACAAGAGGCATACCCTGTAATGTGATAATATTACAGTATCACTTGCATGCTACAGACTGATGTAGCCAGCTGTCAAATATGTCTGTTAAGTGGAAGGTGTTGGGTTTGGTGCTCGTGGTGTGTAAGTAAAACCTAGTGTCTTTCCCCAGCCTGGAAGAATGTAATGTAGATATGGACAAGCCGGTTCTGAGAAAGTTTGCGTAAGTATGAGTCACAGGTCACGGGGTCACGGTTACAGGTCCAGAGCCCCATTAGTGAGCTCCTGATGCATGCTGGGAGGTGATGCGAGTGTGGCCTCCTGCTTGGAGCCTGCTGCTTTATGGGATCATGGTGTGTGTGCCATTTATATCGTGTGATGACCCTGGGTAATTAATGGGGGTGGTGTTGACAGTTTAAACGTTGTCTCTGATTAAGCCAATCACTTAACACAATTTAATGTTGAAGATCTTTCTAATCACATTGTTTCATGACAGTAAATGTTTGAGCTTTATCTTTTAGGTTTTGCAATATATTTGATTTGTATCTTTTTTTTTTCTTTTTTTTTTTCTGCGCCACTGACCTTCGTAGTTCAATATCCTATCCTATCTTTTACTCCTTAGTTTCAACTTTTACCCACTTAACATAAAGATATTCTTTTTTGTTTTTGTGTTTTATACGCCCGTGCTACTGTGCATTTCCTGCACACCTGTGATGGTAATCACGCGAGTAGAGTCCTCTTGGATTAGGAATAGAATCCCAACAATGTGACCAGGGCTCTAGAAGACAAGGCCACCGCAGAACACCAGCACCGGACATCCCCCTCGCGCCCCAGCAGTGTTCAACTGCAGCCGCACATAAAGCACGAGTCATTTCAGACTGATTATACGCCTCACGCATCTCTTTAGGCAGGGTTTGTCTTCCACAGTAGTCATTAGTGGTGTGGGGAGTCCAGCCTCCACACACACCCTCAGAAGACACCTCTGCTTCCCAGCACGTGCCCCAACGTGTGGGCCTGGGAGTGGGAGTCATGCCTGGTGCTGTGGACTAACCGAGCTGGATTGGCTGAATGAATTAAATCCATACTTTAGCCATAAGGGCATGGAACGTCTGGTTCGGATTGAGAAGACTACTGCATGTCAATCGAACCCTAACCCGATTCATGACCCTATGATCACCGAGCAGTCGTGGGGAGGTTAGCAGAGGGGTCTCCTGTTGAGGTCAGAGGCAGTTTGAGTACAGCAGCTGGTATAGCATACATACACTCAGATATATTAAAGTCATAAATCTCATCCATGTAAAGGAGTAATCCCAAGGGGTCCCCCGTCCCTTCCCCCCCCCCCCCTTTTGCTCTCCTCACATCCCTCCTGTGGTTCTGTCTCATTGTGTGTGTGTGTGTGTGTGTGTGTGTGTGTGTGTGTGTGTGTGTGAGTGTGTGTGTGTGTGAGTTTGTGTGTGTGAGTTTGTTTGTGTATGCATGTGTGTTTGAGGTGGAGGAGGGGAACTTTGTGGGTGGTGAGTGTGGGGGTATGATGGTTGGCATGGCTTCTGTTGCTGGCTGGGGAAGGGGTGTGGGCTTCAAGCCCTTCAACGGTGCGTGTGTTCACATTTCGGTGTGCTACGGGAAATGAGCAAAACGTATCTTTGCCTGTACTGCCTCTAAGAAGAGTCTAGGGGGTCTCCAAGGTATTTCTCGTTGGCTCTACCCATTCTGCATCTGTCTTTCGTTCACTTTGGTGAGGGGAATTGTATGGCACCTGGATGATAACGGTCCAACTCTTTCCCTAGAATACGACTTTTTAGATGTATCCTGGTAAATAACCCTTTTCTGCAGTGCCCTGATTCACCTCGTAGCGCTCGCCATTGTGTTCCAGTGTCACTAACAGCTTCCTGTTGTGCTGTGCTGTCATGTAGAGACACTTTCCTACGCAGCCTGGCCATCACTCAGCAGGAGAAGAAGAGACGGGGTTTAAACGTCAACAAGCTCCGTAAGTTGCCGTCCCAGGACGTCCCAGGCCCGCACGAGGACACTCCCTCACCTGTCGACTCAGGCACCCCCACGGAAGGTACCGGAAAACAACAGCAACTGCATGCCACCCGCACCGTAGACCTCACGTGTGCTGTAAAGATATCCCATGCTCCAGCTGGGTCTTGACTCTCCCCCTCCTCTCCCCTCCCCACGCCTCCTCCTCCCCCTCCTCTCCCCTCCCCACGCCTCCTCCTCCCCCCCCTCCTCCCCCACTTCTCTCCCCGCCCATGTTTCCTCCCTCCTCCCCCACTTCTCTCCCCGCCCATGTTTCCTCCCTCCTCACCCCTGGCACCTTTCCCTCCTGAGGTGTTTCCGCGTGACGCACACGAGCGTTGTGAGCCGCGAGCACGTCTCAATCGAACACGGCGAACGTCTCTTCCAGTGTTTAGGCTTGGTCTTTCTGAAGCGGACAGGGTCGCAACCTCTTACATAAAAAACACACACGGTCTAGGCCTAGTCCTGTAGAGCTGTTAAAACAACATCAGATGTTGTTCCCACCAGCTGATGTCTGATGCAGATGTTACTGTCCCGGCCCGGGTCAAAGACATCAGAAACCTGGACGTGTTTGAGGTGTATTAGATTTATACTCCGGCTTCTGCCTCTGTTGAGCCACCACTGCCATCGCTTTCACCATGCTGCATGACTAAATCAGGTACAATGTCAACAAATGGTTGTGACCCGGGTCAGTAGAACTCCCTGGACAGGACTCCAACTGCTCAGAGATGAGGGAAGGGTCTGCCAACATGCTTTCATGTAGGATTTACAAACATCCCCTGTTGTAGAAAAGTAGTTTGATCAATGTTCTCTAATATAGATGTCACCCCAGGGAGTCCCTCCTCTCCTCCATCTCCCACTGGGTCAGAATGAGGAGTCAAAAACAAATCACTCGGATAGTCTTCGTCTGAAACCGTTAAATCCACAGAAGTGCGTCGTCCAATCAGATTCACAGAAAGCCTGAGGCCACCTGGGCTTCAGATTGGCGGGAGTGGTCTCCGTGCCAGGCTCGGGCCAGGCTGTGCCACCAGATGAAAGTCCAAGTTGGAGTTTCCCAGACTCCTGCGTGAATCGGGCTGCCTGGCAGGGTGGCACTGCCCGCTGAAAGACCCGCTTTTTTTTTCATCCGCTAAAGAGATGGAAATGAGACAGGCCCAGAAAATACTCCCCACGCACACACACACTCATACACACACACACACATATACACACACAGGCGTTGGATGGAGGGAGACGAGTGAAAGGGCTCTTGGCAGTTGAGGGCAGAGGGCTTTTCACGTTGACATGAATTGAAGACTGTTGCGTTGGGGGGTCAGGCACTAACGTCTGAGATGGTAGAGACCAGTCATGCCCAGTTAGCTCTGTGGGTCATTCACACATTGTGATTTCTGTCAGACTCCGGTGTTTGGTGGACAGTATGTCTATAATTCTTTTTTCTTGAAGTGTTTGTTTGTTAGAGATGTAGTGAGTGTTTGTGTCTGTCTGATTTGTCTGTGTATGTTGGTATAAGCATTTTGGTATAAACTTGAGTTTTTCTGGATGTGACAAAATGTGTGTATTGCGTGGGTGTGTGTGTTTGTGTGCGTGTGTGCTTCCTCCAGGGTCTGACCAGGAGGGCGGCGGTGCGGATCCCCAGCTGGCGGGCCAGGGCTCCAGGGAAAGCAGCAGAGGGCCCAGCCCCTGCACCCTGGAGCACCCGGCTGACTCCCACACACAGACGGCCAATAATGAACCAGGCAAGAGATTACAGTCACTGCAGTATCTCCCTCTGTCTCTCTCCGTCTCTCCCTCTCTCTCGCTCTCCCTCTCTTTCTGTCCCTCTCCCTCTCTGTGTCTCTCTCTCTCCTTCTCTCTGTCTGTCTCGCTTTCTCTTTATATATTATATTCTCATTATATCCAGTAAAGCAGTGTATTATCTATCATACAATCAAAAACCGTAGTCGTACATTTTGTTGAAAGGGAAGCCAAGGGATCCAACACTATAGGCTAACTGAGATCACACCCACACATCTTTAACATGGGTAATACGGTGGAGATATTGAGAAACTGTTGTTTGGGTTTAACATCTCCAGACGAGTGGGTGGAGCCATTGTGACACCTAGTGGAACTTGGAGAACACAACAAATATCTGTCCTTAGCAGCAGCATCATCAGAATATGTGTGCGTACATTTCCCTAGAACACCATTTCACAACTTTCTTTTGCCTTCAACGGATTTCTTTTATTGCTCTGAGCAGGCGGCAGTTTGACCCTCTTACAGTTTCTTCACGTCCAGTAGCTAATTTGGAGCCTAAATATTTTCATTGTGGTTTTGGCTTTGAAGATAACAAGTCAGATCCCATCTCTCCCCCCAGCTGTGGCCCTGTGCCAAATGACCCGGTCCAAAACCAAGGCCCCAACGGCCCTGGGCTGGTCCACTTTGGGAGGGCGGGGGATGTAAACTGTTTACAGAGAAGTCGATGAGGATCTGCTTCCTGTTTCCTGTTCCAGTCTGTCAGAGTCTGACTGAGACGTGCAGACATGGTTCTGAGCTCAGAGCATTTCAAGCGATGGTAGCTCATGAACTCCGCTCTTAAGTCTGGAGATATATTCATACTTTATTCGACGGAAATATGTTTTTTTTTTTTTGGTTTCTGCAGAGTTGTGTAAATAATTGACAACTAATTCAAGATTTGTTTGTGGTGACTGCCGGCTACTTGTTGCCAATAGGTAGCTTCTGCTCCTGACCTGTTTACACTCTGGGAGAGTTAATTCCGTGCTCCTATCCTCTAGGTGGCACTGTCCGTCGGCAGGGCAGTGTGGTGGAGCAGCGCAGCACCCTCTCCAACGACAGGAAGTTCATGCTGGACATGCTCTACTCCAAGAATTCCACCGGAGGACCTCTGAGCCCTCTGGCTGGCTCCACCAACAACGAAGAAGAAGACGAGGAGATGGAGAGCCCTAGCATGGACGACGACCTGGGCGGCGTGGGAAGCCTGGCGGAGCGTCTCTCCAGCCTGCAGGCGTACTCGGCCCGCCCCGCGCCCAGCGAGGATGGCAGCTCGCGGCGGGCGGAGCTGGACTTCCTCGGGGGCTCCGCCCAGGCGGCCCGCGCCCGGCTGGAGGAGCGGCGGGCCCACGGCAAGGTGCGTCCACAGCACAGCATCGACGCCGAGACGCACTCGCGCAGCCTGGAGAGGACGCTGATGACGCCACTGGCACGCGGCCAAGGCCAGGGCCAGGGCTGGGAGAGCCTGCAGCCCAGCTGCCGGGCCCTGCGCATCAAGGACCTGGACTTCTCAGACCTCCTGGAGGAGGAGGATATTGACGTGTTGGACATGGACGCCTTCGACACCAGGATGCCCAACGGCGGCGCCCTTCCCCCTCCTCCCCCACCGCCCGGTCAGGCCGGAGTTCCCCCGCCCCCACCGCCGCCGCCGCCCCCTCCAGGCACCGCCCCCCCCCCTCCTCCTCCTCCCCCCCGCCCGGCCTGGGAGGGCCCCCTCCTCCTCCTCCCCCGCCGCCCGGCCTGGGAGGGCCCCCGCCTCCTCCCCCGCCCCCCCCATGTGCTCCCCCTCCCTCCTCCTCCTCGCACCAAGGACCCGATCCGGCGTTCGCCAAGAAGCGCAAGACGGTCAAGCTGTTCTGGAAGGAGCTGAAGCAGTCCGATAGTCCCAGGAAGTGCAAGTTTGGCCGGGGAACGGTGTGGGCCTCGCTGGATAAGGTAACCGTGGATACGGCCAAACTGGAACACCTGTTTGAATCCAAAGCCAAGGAGTTGCCTGTTGCCAAGGTAAGACGAGTCCCTGTAGAGAATTCTCGAACTGGCGGTCAGTTTGTGCGGCCGTTTCAAAATGACTCATATCAGTAGATTTCCCTTGTTTGTTAGACTTTTTACATCAGTGTCATCTCTTCATTTTTTTTATTAAGTATTACGTTTAATTATGTTTTAGTATTTGTACTGTTTTGGAGCTATGTTACTCTACTCTATGTAATGCTCAATTGTTGTTCTTTTCACGTTTTCCTGTTTCTTTTCTCTGTTTTTGTAAATTCACATCTTCCATTTTCTTTGTATATCTTTTTGTATTTTATTTTTTATAATTGTAAATGTAATTGCCACGGTGGATTTTCTGTGAATGCACAAAATGCCCCTGAAACGAAAATGGAAATAACAAACCGGAATTTCGAATGAACTGTTTCCTATTTCCTCTTGCAGAAAGGACCAGAAGTGAAGAAGTCTTCTATTCAGGTACTGGACCCTAAAAGGAGTAATGCCATAAATATTGGCATGACAGTACTTCCTGCCATCCACGTCATCAAGACAGCCATCCTCAACTTCGATGAGTTTGCCATCACCAAGGAGGGCATTGAGGTATTCCCATGTTTCTACCACCGGGGGGTGCGGTTGGTCCGGTGATGGTGCATTGCATTGCCCAGTAATGTTTTGGGCAGAGCAGCGATCAATGTAGGCTGATGTTTGTCAAACGCAAGTTTGTACGTGTTAAGCATCATAAACAGGTTCTGAAAATAATTTCAGCAAATAATTGTTTGTGGTCTGTTGTCTTGTTTGTCAAACAAAGACAAATCAAACAGTATTTTAACAAGTGAAATCTTACAACCACCACCCACCCTCTCTCACCCCCACCCTCCCTCCTACCTTCCCTCCCTCCCCTCCCCTCCCCTGAGCAGAAGATCCTCACCATGGTTCCCACGGAGGAGGAGAAGCAGAAGATCCAGGAGGCTCAACTGGGCAGCCCTGACGTTCCCCTGGGCACGGCCGAGCAGTTCCTGCTCACGCTGTCCTCCATCAGCGGCCTCAGCTCTCGCCTGCAGCTCTGGGCCTTCAAACTCAACTACGAGAATCTGGAGAAGGTGGGAGGGAGGGAGGGAGGGAGGGAGGGTGGGTGGGTGGGTGGGTGGGAGGGAGGGAGGGAGGGAGGGAGGGAGGGAGGGAGGGAGGGAGGGAGGGAGGGAGGGAGGGAGGGAGGGAGGGAGGGAGGGAGGGAGGGAGGGAGGGAGGGAGGGAGGGAGGGAGGGAGGGAGGGAGGGAGGGAGGGAGGGAGGGAGGGAGGGAGGGAGGGAGGGAGGGAGGGAGGGAGGGAGGGAGGGAGGGAGGGAGGGAGGGAGGGAGGGAGGGAGGGAGGGAGGGAGGGAGGGAGGGAGGGAGGGAGGGGGATATGGATATGGCACTGCATGTGGGTGGGTGGATCAATGAGGACCGGCCGGCCCCCCTCGCTTCCTTAAGGCATCCTTCAGGTGTTTTACCAAATCCAGCCAGGAAGCTCCCATCACTCTGCTTAATGCCCGACGCCCTGATAACGGTGAGGGGCTTCAGGCAGCGTTTTCTAGAAGAGCGTGCAGGGAATATGACCAACCTCAACATTACCCTAAGCACAAGAATCTGCTAAGTTGCCACATTCTAACTGGCTGGTGCCTGGAGCTTGCGCTAGGCACACAGAGATCCTCCATCTCTAACTACAGCCACGGCCTACACAGCTACACCACCTACACTCCACCACAGCAGGCAGGCAGGCAGGTTGGGGTTGGTTACCAGGGTGACGTTAAACCCAGTGGCGAAAATCTGCTATCAATTTAGGGGGGGGCAATTATATGACATTTTCTCGAAAGCAATTCCTGCCACCAAAATTACTGCTGTAATTGTACATTATTGAAATGTCCTTATGTTTACAGTGATTTATTGGGGGGGTCGTGTGTCCCCTGTCCTCCCCGGGATTGCTGCCTATGGTTAAACCCTTCTGTCCTCTTCCCTCCATCTCTCTGTCTGCTGAAACAGGAGATTGCAGAACCTCTCTTTGACCTGAAGCTGGGCATGGAGCAACTGGCCAAGAACAAGACGTTCAAGCGTATCCTGGCAACGCTCCTCGCCATCGGTAACTTCCTCAATAGCACCAGCGTAAGTGTCTTTATCGTAATGTTCGCCTTGTTGTGTACCTTCTTGAGATAATGGAAAGTGAGCAAGTTCTGGATGTTTCTTCTGCATTCTGTCTATTTTAATCAAAAAGAGAAACAGGTTTTCAGTATCTAAAGAGTCTAAATGCACACGTCCGGCGTGTGCTGAAAGCTTAAACGCATGCCTTAGACAATCACCTGCCTTCCTGATTTACTCTGACTTGTAGGACATAAGCAGATTAGAAGAACATGTTTGTTTAAAGGCTGGAGAGGGAACGCCAGAGGTTCTATGTTTGTTGTGGCTTCTTATAGAGATGGATGGAGGTCGGCTTCACCCAGGGTTAGGGTTAGGGCTTCAGCCTGATATGGCCTTGTGCATACGTGGCTTGAACATAGTGTGTGTGTGTGTGTGTGTGTCTGGTCTGTCTGTGTGTGTGTCTTGTCTGTGTGTGTGTGTGTGTGTGTGTGTGTGTCTGGTCTGTCTGTGTGTGTGCGTGAACATTGTGGGTGTGTCTGTCTGGTCTGTGTGTGTGTGTGTGTGTGTGTGTGGGGTGCATATGTGCATGAACTTTGTGTGTGTGTGTGTTTCCATCCTTCAGGCCAAGGGTTTTGAGCTGACCTACCTGGAGAAGGTGACGGAGGTGAAGGACACTGTCCACAGACAGTCTCTGCTCCACCACACCTGCAACTTTGTGGTGGAGAACTATCCGGACACCTCGGACGTGTACTCTGAGATTCCCGACATCACCCGTTCTGCCAAGGCAAGACCCGGCTGTTACTGTTCAGCTGACCACAGTTCAAGAGATAAAAACTCTCTATTCCAATAATATATATATTTATATTGTAATATCTTAATATAGAGTCAGTGCAAAGTTATTTATTCATCTGTTGCTTTAATTTCTTTTTATCTCTTGCTTTCCTTCTTCAATATTGCCCTTCCTCTCACACTCTCTCCCTCTCCCCCTCTCCCCCTCTCTCTCCCTCTCCCCCTCTCTCTCCCTCTCCCCCTCTCTCTCCCTCTCCCCCTCTCTCTCCCTCTCCCTCCCTCTCCCTCACACCTCCACCTCTCTGGCGGCGTACGCAGGTGGAGTTTGAGCAGCTGTCTGACAACCTGGTGCAGCTGGAGAGGAGGTGCAAGACATCGTGGGACAGCCTGAAGGTGGTTGCCAAGCACGAGACCAAGCCCCTGCTGAAGAACAAGATGACAGAGTTCCTCAAGGACTGCACCGAGAGGATCATCATCCTCAAGGTGGTGCACCGGCGCATCATCAACAGGTACACCACACACACACTCTGAGAAACACACACACACTCTGAGAAACACACATACAGTACCCACCAACCACCTGCACTCAGCCTCCACTCATTCAACACCTCTGTCTCTCTCTCGCTCTCACACACACACGCACACACACCATAACCATGTATTGTTCTTTACCGCCCCTCCTCCAGGTTCCACTCGTTTCTGCTGTACCTGGGCCAGCCCTCCTACTCGGTGCGTGACATCAAGGTGACCCAGTTCTGCAAGATCATCAGCGAGTTCTCCCTGGAGTACAGGACCACAAGGGAGAGGGTCCTCACCCAGAAACGCAAGAGGGCTGTCCACCGAGAACGCACCAAGACCAGGGGCAAGATGATCACAGAGGTGGGGCCTGGTGGAGGGCTGGGGGGGGGGGGGGGGGCCTGGGTGGAGGGCTGGGGGGGGGGGTGGAGGGGGGGTGAGGGTTGTGTGGTTCTGATAAACCCACACACAAAGGAAATGTGGATGTTGTGATGTTAACTAAAGGAAGAACTCACAGAAATATTGTCTTGCTTGGGTAAACTGAGTTGTTGGCTTACTTCTGTATTAAATGACAGTGTCCAGGCCTGGCCTTGTGTATTGGAGCAGCTATCACTCTGCTTGGGTACTCATCATAAAGTGCCTTCATTTGAAAAAACAAAATGACCTGATTGGACCCTCAATGTGTCTCTTTCTTTCTTATTCATCCCTTCCTTTTCCCTCCTTCTCTCCTCCCTGCTCCTCTTTCCCCCGCCCCCCCACCCCACCCACCCAGACGGAGAAGTTCTCCGGGGCGGTCTCACAAGAGGATGACTCCACCTCCGTCTCCATGGCAGCGGAGGCGGAGCCTGAGCAGGAGGAGCATAAGAACATGAAGAACATGCTGATCAGCAGCTCTGACCAGGGCGGGCTGAGACGCAGCCGCGCAGTCCGCAGTAAGAAACACACACACATACCAGACTCACACACACACACACACACCAGACACACACACACACCAGACACACATCTATACCAGACTCACATACACACACACACCAGACACACACATATACCAGACTCACACACACACACACACCAGACACACATCTATACCAGACTCACACACACACACACACACCAGACACACATATATACCAGACTCACACACACACACACATACCAGACACACATATATACCAGACTCACACACACACACACCAGACACACATATATACCAGACTCACACACACACACACACCAGACACACATCTATACCAGACTCACACACACACACACCAGACACACATATATACCAGACTCACACACACACACACACCAGACACACATCTATACCAGACTCACACACACACACACCAGACACACATATATACCAGACTCACACACACACACCAGACACACATATATACCAGACTCACACACACACACCAGACACACACCGACACCAGACGCGCACACGCATACTTTACATTTTACGTTTACATTTAGTCATTTAGCAGACGCTCTTATCCAGAGCAACTTACAGTGAGTACAGGGACATTCTCCCCGAGTCAAGTAAGGTGAAGTGCCTGGCCCAATCGAACCAACAACCTTCTGATAAAATAGCCCGACTCCCTAACCGCTAAGCCATCTGACCCCGACTTTAAACACACACGCGTGCACACATACACATACAGTAACATGCAAGCATACAAACACACACCAACATACAGAAACATACACACAGACATGCAGAAACACACCTATTGAGTAAATTCACGTGCAAGTTCTTACTACGTTCACACACACACACAGCATATTGGTTTTCCTGGGAGTTTCCTTGAGGTGCAGTTCTATGGGTGAATGTGACACCCTCTGTGACAGTGCTTTGTCAACAACAAGAGCTGTACAAATAATATTGGATTGGATTGAATATCCTCTCACAACGAAGGGGATTCATGTCAAATATGACTCTGGCTTCTTCAGTCCCAACAAGCCATGAGAGGAGAACAGCCAGCTACCTCCAGGCAACAAGCTAGTATCTTCATCTGCTGTTCAGGATTAAACCTGAGATCTGAATCTAACACACTAAGACACAGTGTACCTTCACATAATACTTAGGGTCACAACTTGGCCAGGGCCTGTGAGGGCCTTAATCCACTTAATTCTCAATAACATGCATTTTGTAATATAGGCTATATCAGGGATTCCCAATCCTGGTCCTCGGGCCTCCCTGCCCTGCACGTTTAAGATGTTTCCCTGCTCCAACACACCTGATTCCAAAGAATGGGTCGTTATCTAGTTTTGCAGAAACCTGCTAACGACCATTCATTTGAATCAGGTGTGTTGGAACAAGGAAACATCTTAAAACATGCAGGGCAGGGAGGCTCCAGGACCAGGATTGGGAACCCTTGGACTATATAATATGTATAATGTAATGATAAAGTATGACATGTTTAATATATGATGAAAATGTTAGTTGTATAATAAGCGCATGGTTCCCCTCAGGCCTAGGCAGGGCTAGCCCCCCCCAGATGTCTGTAGCCAAAGAGGACAGCACCAGCTCTCAGGACGACGCCACTGACGAGATCATGGATCGGCTCGTCAAGTCTGTCACACAGAACCCATCGGAGAGACCATCCAGCCCCAAGACACGCAAACGCTCGCGCCTCAACAGGAAGTCGTGTGAGTGCGCCAGATCTCAAAGAGGAAGTGTGAGGGAGAGGGGACTGAGTATTGAAACAGGGCCCTTTTCGACAAAAGAGTATACATCTATTTATATATACACACTTATGAATTGATATGCAGTATACATACTACTACAGTTTGTAATTATACTTTTGGACCCCACTTGTGCGAGTCAGAGATGGTTTGTCACCTATCTCAGAAGACCTCCTTACATCTTCCTATCCCTGTTTCCCTGTCATGGGAGTCTTCAACACTTTGCTTCGCCCACCATGTCTAAAAGGGGTCAAGGTGCTGGCCTCTGTCTGTCTTGTCAGCCCACGCTGATAAGGACAGGGCACAAGATCCTTTGTGTCTAAGCACAATAGCAGGCACTGTGTCCAAAACAGCCCACTATCTCCCCAGGGTCCCTATCACTGTTTTCAGTTTCTCTCTGAAGCTAACCCTGAAAGATCATATCCAGCTTGTTCAAACACTGAATTGACGCTGTCAATTCGACGCTGTCTGGTAAGATCTGTGTGACTGGTTGCTGTTGAAATATGCAGCACTGCACAGTTCCTGACTGACAGATGTTAAGTCTTTACCTGGCAGATTTAGCTATTTATTGATTCAGCATTGAAAAGCTAACACTTCTGAATGCAGAATCTATGCTCATGGGCCTTACACAGTGGCTTGTTGCTACTTGTGTGTGACCTTCTGTTGTGTGCTCTGTTAAATAGACTGTGTGTGTGTGTGTGTACCTGTGTGTGCGTGTGTGTGATTCAACAGTTCTCATTTGCTCTAACGTGTGTGTGTGTGTGTGTGTGTGTGTGTGTGTGTGTGTGTGTGTGTGTGTGTGTGTGTGTGTGTGTGTGTGTGTGTGTGTGTGTGTGTGTGTGTGTGTGTGTGTGTGTGTGTGTGTGTGTGTGTGTGTGTGTGTGTGTGTGTTGCTTTCGCAGTGCGGAGGACACTGAAAAGCGGTCTGACTGTAGACGTGGTTCAAGCTCTGGGCCTAAGCAGCAAGGCTGAGGACAAGATCTGAACACCTGCACACATTTGACAGCACACAGCAGCCTGACGGCTGTGAGATGTTGGCCCTCCAAATCAACTGGAGAACTAACATTTATAATTTCTTTTTTTAACTCCAGCCAATGGCCTGTAGCTCATGGGTCACCTGTTACACAACAAACAAGCTGTTGCCTTAAACTTCACAAACTTGATGTAAGGTTTTTTGGTTGAATACAACTTCAAGTAGAAAAATAAGAGTGGATGTGATAAGTTAACAAAGTGTTTAAATGTTCCAAAGTATTGAATTTTCAGTTTCAGTGTAGTACACATTTTAAACAAAGATGTGAGTTTCAAGTCATATCTTGTATTTTAAGATTACAGTGTACCAGTGTTTGTAAGAATTGAAATGGCACAACGTATAGTATAGCGTTCCCAGGTTGTGTTAAAATTGGTGTTACATTAGACAGCATACCACTTCCTCATAGATCCTGCGTTAAGGTCATCCCCATCTTAGACAAAGATATCTAGATGGAGGGGACAGAAACGTGTGTGTGTGTGTGTGTGTGTGTGTGTGTGTGTGTGTGTGTGTGTGTGTGTGTGTGTGTGTGTGTGTGTGTGTGTGTGTGTGTGTGTGTGTGTGTGTGTGTGTGTGTGTGTGTGTGTGTGTGTGTGTGTGTGTGTGTGTGTGTGTGTGTGTGTGTGTGTGTGTGTGTGTGTGTGTGTGTTGTAGAGAGAGGGTAAAAGGGCTACCACATCATATTTCTACCAACTGTTTAGTGCTCCAACACCTGTAAGTTAGCCACTGACTAAATCCATTTAGTGTCTTTGTCTCCACCCTGTTGAATTACCACTCTATCTAAAACGTTTTGTGTGAGTTTAAGTCGAAGAAAAAGATAAGTATTTACTGTACACAGGGGGTTTTGTTGGTCTTGAAGGATTAATTTGATGTACAGACATTGCTTTTTTGCACTGTGAGGGAGGGGTAATATGGTATGAATAGCAAGGAACTATATTGCCATGATTTAAATAATGCAAACCACACGTGGTCACTCACTTTCGTTATAGTTGTATATAAATTATGGTTTTGACGTATGTATAGTTCAATGCATACTGCTTGTTTACACATTGAATGTATCACTGTCCGTGTTCATAACATCCACCGGCCTCCTTGCTGAGGCAGATATGCAGCGAAGTGAGCACCCCATTCGTGTTGAAAACCCCTGGTGATAATGTTGATAGCAGTGATTTTAACTGTACAATAGGTGGACAATTTTAAAGTGACAATGGTGCCGTAAATAAAGTTTCAAACAATATATGAATAAATGTTGATATTTATTGACTTCTTGATATATATATTTTTTTCAACAGCAATATTTTACTATACATGGGCTTAAACAAATTTTGCCTACACACTGATAAAAAAACTACATGTTTATGTACGTAAAGTATGGAGACCTAATCTGACAGCTTTGTCCGAGTGCACACCGTCACCGGCATCTGATGGCTCTTTAACAAGCCTTTGCTGGTCCTGTGAGGGTTGGGTCACGTGCCAAGATACGCCAGCAGTACCTCTGTGGGTTACCGGCAAGTGACCGGTCACTGGTTGTCCCGCCGTCTCTCCGTGACTCCCCTTTATGGACGTATAAAAGGGAAAAGAAGATGTCACACCGCTGAGTGTACCGGGAAGATGCTCGCGCTCAGTTTGCTGTTGCTGACGGTAATCGGTGAAGCTGCGACTGACCTTTATGTGACAGAAGCATCGCTTCAACATGAGCTCGGGCTCAGTGCGTCGCCGCCGTTGCCTTCCCCGACTGCGTCCCGTTTTAAACCCGAGGAGTACGGTTCGCCCGGGATTGCCTTTGCGAGGACTGCTGAGGAACCGTCCTCAACGACGGAAGACGGAGACTCGTCGCATCATCACGGAGGCGGTTATAAAATAGTGCAGTGGGAATGGAGCTACGTTCAGACACCTTTCATTATCGCTATCTGGCTCCTGGTGGCCAGTGTGGCGAAAATCCGTAAGTTATCCTCTCTTCACTAAACAGTGGGTAATAGTCCTACTGTGGTAACCATGACAGGCTATTAAACCTATGGTACCACACTTAACTGTAAATGTTGACGATTTGGGAAAGTTATGTAGGCTATTATTAGACATAAATATGACGACATGTATGCAATTGGGTATTCGTATTTGGGGCCTACACATTTAGATTGACTAGATTCGTTTTTAGACATAAAACCTTTAAAAAGTATTCACTACAAGGTCTAACCGTAGCAGCATATATCTCTATCCACCTGCTTGAGTGAATTCCTTCAATAGACCACTCACACACCGACTTTCTTTTTAACTCTGAACTACCCATGTGGATAACCACAAACCCTGCATTAGCAGTAGCTCTCTAAGGAAACTGTCTCAGACATGATTTTTTTTTCTCCTTTTAAGTGTTTTTTTCTTTTTATAAATCCCCCTGTTTCAGCGCAGTTAGCCAGTGCTGTAGCCTGCAGCACACAGACATGCTATCGCCCTCTGTCGTAGTAGAGTCACGTCTGGCTTACTATCACGACTCAGCGAGATCCCAGGTCCTGCCTGTGTGACTCACTCAAGCCTCAGGACTCTCCCTGTAGGACTGGTAGCTACGATGAGGTGAGATGCTGAGAAAGTCGTATTTCCTGAACACACACCCCACCACCAACCCTTGAGGGTGACACTGTCTCTTGAGATGCTGGCAGGGAAAACTGGTGTTCATTTGCACGCAAACACACGTTCAGGCTCTCTCACACACATGCCTGACACAGTTACACACAGACACGCAAGCACACCTAAACGCCGCACGTTGGAACATGAAACAAGTCGTTCGGTAAGTGTCCGCTGTCCTTGAGCTGTGTTCTTCAGAAGTTGGACTCCAGTATAAAGCCGACTAACTCAACCAGCAATATCCAAGCAACGGGCATGTTTCTATCATCGGAACTCCTAACCATCTGGCTCTCTGTCTTTCTCTCTTTCTTTCTCTCATTCTGTCTCTCTTCTCTTTGTGTTTTTTGTTGTTGTTGCTACGACTATTTGAGTACGCCTCGTGTCTGCTCGTCTTTTACTCTCTCCCCCCATCACTCTCCTTTCCCCTTTTTTCCACCCCACTGCTCCAGTGTTGTGATATCGTGCATAACCAGTGACACATTCCCTTATTTCAGATTTATTCCATCGCTTCATTCTGCCAGACGTGTTCTGTTTGTCAGAGGCGTGTGTGTGTGTGTGTGTGTGTGTGTGTGTGTGTGTGTGCGCACTAATGTGTCTTGTCTTGCCATGTGGGTGGTTGCATCTCGTGTGTTGTGTGGGTGGTCGTACCGGGTGTCTGAGTCTGCCTCAACAGCCCACACATTTCGTACAGCAGGAGACTTTGTGACCAGCGTCAGGCAAATGTTCCCCTCTATCTATAGCGATTCAAGAACAGATGCCATTAGGAAAACCAATGCCAGAGAAATGCAGTGAGAATATGACAGGTTGGCGTTGGGACAAATGAGTACACCTTTCAACCATTTAAGTGGTTTCCAATAGCAAGGAGCAGAGGCTAGCCACTAAAATAAATGTTCTGTATGGGATCTTGCCTTGCTCAGGGTTTACACGAAAGCAAAGCTTTCCACCCACCTGTATTAACAGCCACAATATGATGTTTTTTTTTTTTATCAAGCTATTGAGTGCACTTAAGTTGAATTTACTCTCAAGGCTAAACACACTAGTTTCACTTATTATGACCTCAATGCCTTCTGGGATGAGCCTTCGGTTGAATCAGGCATTAAGTGGTGGATCAACAATTATGTATATATTTTTATACATCCAAACGCATCTATCTACCTGTGTGATTGTGTCTCGTTATTTTTGCATTTCTTTACTTTTTGGCTCTGTTACTTTTCTCTCATACACTTTCCATTTAATTTGGCAGGCCACATCAGGGAATGATTTCACAAACCCTTCTATTCATCAAACTAAAGAGCTCAGTCTTTCCAGTCTCTCCAGGAGCACAGGCTGTCCTCCTGGGACACAGGCTGACCTGGAGCACAGGCTGTCCTCCTGGGACACAGGCTGACCTGGAGCACTGGAGCACAGGCTGTCCTCCTGGGAGACAGCCAGATCCCACAGCCAGGCATCCTCTCTCTGTCCTTCTCTGTCTTTTCTCTCCCTCTCTCTCTTGCTCTTTCACCACCCCCCCTTGTCCCTCCCCCTTTTTTTCCTCCTATCTCTCTCAGTTCCTCACCTGCCATCCCTCCCTCTCTGTGTTTTGCACTCAAGGTACCTGCCTTGTTCGCTTCTCAGTTTGTCCTTTATGACCTTTCACAGTCCTGTGTTCCACCTCTCCTGCCCAGTCAGTGGGATCATTCAAAGGGAAGCACTGGTACCTAACTGGAACACACATCATCCCTCCCTCTGGTACACTCTTTTCACCTGGAACACATACATCAGGCTTAACACCAGTAGATCTAAGATCAGCGCTGACTCAACCGTGCATTTACTCATGCTCCCAATCTCTGGCTCTCCAACTGGAAATAACGCTCTCTAGGTTTCTGCCCTCATACCATTCTTCCACACGGAGTCTGGGTTTCGGGAGGTAAATGCACACAGCAGTGACGCGACACAAGAAAACGCTTGTCCTGTGGCCTTGCTTTGGAAGGCACACACGCAGCATGACTGGTAGGAAGTTTGTCCAATGTACCATCTTGATATAACAGCCAACAGCTGTCCTTGTATTATTGCATAACAGACCTCAGTGACCATCGCTTAATTGGTCACGCTCAGCCATAACAAGCCTATTTTGCACTTCCAGGTATTGTAAAACACCACACACACACAATCACACACACGCACGTAGTTACCTGAACATCTCTGCCACTTGTGTCCTGTGTGTTTAATAGGCCTCTCTAATGCCAGGGCAGCCAGACAGTAATGAATGGTGTTAGCCACAGATAGACTGCCAGTGTGGATGGGTTTCTCCTCGTGTCTCTACTGGCAGACGAGGGGAAATCTGTCCCTTTCCGTGTCATTACCAGCCAGAGCTTTTTAATCACTGTTTGAAGGACAACTGGGTGCATATGTTTGTGTGTGTGTGTGTGTGTGTGTGTACGAGTAGGTGGCTTTAAGTGGATGTGTGTTTGCATCTTTTTCAAGTGTGTGCATGCTAATTTGTGTGAATGGCCATCTGCGTGTGAATGCGTTTGTGTGTCCAAGTGTGTGTGTGTGTGTGTGTGTGTGTGTGGCCATGTGTGATGTGTGTATGTGTTGCCCATCCCCTTTCTTCTTTCCCACATGGTGACTCACGGCCGACCTTGATTGATATGTTCTCGGCAGAGGCGGGTAAACATGCACACGCACACACACACGGGCCAGGAGTGCTATGTTGTCTTCAGCCCAGTCATTACACCCTCATTATTCTTATTATCCTTTCTCTTAAACAAGCTGAACAGTTTAACCCCTTAAATGCTGTCTGAGACACTATGTCTTATATCTACAGTACTAGATGTTTTAAATGATATTTCCCTAACATTTCTTGCCAGAACCCTTTTGGTTTTGTAGGATTTTTTTTGGTTGAGCTATTTCAGTTTATTTATTTTTTTGAACAGCTAAATAAAAGAAAAGAAAAAAACAAACAAATACATTATCCTAGGCACCATACTGTTTTCGCCAATGACTACAAACCTACAGTATTTTAAACATAACAATAGATTCATTCACTCACTGACCTTTTTTACTCCCAATTTAATAAGTATTGACACCTACAGTCGTAAGGTCTTTATCTTACTCTGTCCAGCTGGCACTAGCAGGCTTGTTAAAGATTACGTACAGTATTATTGGGGCCTGTGCCATACAGTTCTCTGTGTGTGTGTGTTGACGTTTTGTGTTCTAATGTAATTCTGTGTTACTGTAGCAACTGAGTCTTAGCACGTGGTCCTTAGAATACAAGGCTTAAGAGCAAGCTCAAGACTTGGCCCTTTGTACCGTGGACTCTAGTGCATTCTGGGAATTGTAGTAGATCTGTAATACGGATATGGAGACCACCTTGTTAGCTAAACGTGGTTTGCCGGAATGGTACTGATCTCTTCTTACTCACTCAATAAAATGTATTGGTTTCACGAAATAAACCTTAAGGCCCAGTTTCCCAGACAGGGATCAAGCCTGGACTAAACATGTTTTCAATGGAGATCCTCACTGAATGTTTCACTTACTTTAGGACTAGGCTTAATTCACGTATGAGAAGCTGAGCCTAAGTGTTGAATGCTGTGACATGTACAACTGATATACACAGGTAGGCGTGTGACACTGTAGGTGTAACAGGGTGGGAGTTACGTAATGTGTGTGCCGTGTTGTTGACACACAGGACTGTGTTTCATCACTGGTTAATAAGAGACTGCATCCCTCCAGATGGCTGGGAATACTGTTGAAGTATTTAGTATATATATATATATATATATATATATATATATATATATATATATATATATATATATATATATATATATATATATATATATATATATATATTACATATATATGACATATGACACTGACAAGCATGTTCATTGTTTTTATGTGTGTGTCTGTGTCTTGTGTTTGTGTTGTCTTGTGTGTGCGTGTGTCTGTGCATGTGTGTTTCTGTGTGTGTATGTCTCTGTGTGTGTGTGAGTGTGTCTGTCTGTGTGCATGTGTCTGTGTGTGTGTGTCTGTCTGTGTGCATGTGTCTGTGTGTGTGTGTGTGAGTGTGTCTGTCTGTGTGCATGTGTATGTCTCTGTGTGTGTGTGTGTGTGTCTGTCTGTGTGCATGTGTCTGTGTGTGTGTGTGTATGTGTCTGTCTGTGTGCATGTGTCTGTGTCTGTGTCTGTGTGTGTGTGTGTCCTCCCCGCACCACAGTGTTCCACTTCTCCCAGCGCTTCACCACCGTGGTCCCAGAGAGCTGCATGCTGATCCTGCTGGGCCTGGTCCTGGGCGGCATCGTCCTCATCGCCAGCAAGAGGTCCCTGTACCAGCTGGACCCGGGCCTGTTCTTCCTCTTCCTGCTGCCCACCATCGTGGGCGACGCCGGCTACTTCATGCCCTCCCGGCTCTTCTTCGACAACCTCGGGGCCATCTTGTTGTACGCGGTGGTCGGGACCCTTTGGAACGCCTTCTGCACCGGCTTCTGCCTCTACGGAATGAAGATGCTCGGGGTCATAGGTGAGCTGAGGGTGAAGACCTCTAGTCTTGTGTGTGTGGGGGGGCGGGGGGGGGGGAGAGAGTGGGGGGGGGTATCCTTGTGTTGCCATAACAACGGGGGGGGGGGGGATAGGAGCAGACGTACTGGGAGGTGATGGAAATGGCGCAACTTGATATTGCTTTTTTGAAGTAGTAAGGAAAAATGTATTTCCAAGGCATTCCATAATAGTTAAACTTTTGCATTAATCTGCACCTTACCTAGTTCGACATGGCTTGTCCCTTGGGACATGCTAACTGGAGTCTGGATACAGTTTTTCATAGTTCACAGCACTTAACAGTTGATTTCAGTGAAACACCAAACTTGATTGGCAGCCTAGCTGACTATTGAGCTTGTCGTCCAATGGGTGTTCAGATGAGAAGGTTGAGGGCGGGCTGATGGAGTTCCTGCTGTTCGGGGCTCTGATCTCGGCCGTGGACCCTGTGGCTGTGCTGGCCGTGTTCGAGGAGGTCCACGTCAATGAGACGCTCTTCATCATCGTCTTCGGCGAATCGCTGCTCAACGACGCCGTCACCGTGGTGAGTCACGGGCTGAGCCGCGCTGTGTTTGAACGCCACGTGCACTCCGTTTTTCTCTTGTCACACACCCACGTGCGCGCCAACACACGCACGCTGTGTATAGAGCTTTATTCAAATGAACAACTGAAATATTCTCACCAAAGGGGAGGTGTAACCATAGCGATAGAGGAGCTTTGAAGGTCAGGAGACCCATGAGAGCACAAAGCACACCTGGTCAATGAGAGAGAGACACAGCTGGAGAGGAGAGGAGAGAGGGGAGAGAGACACAGCTGGAGAGGAGAGGAGAGAGGGGAGAGAGACACAGCTGGAGAGGAGAGGAGAGAGGGGAGAGAGACACAGCTGGAGAGGAGAGGGGAGAGAGACATAGTTGGAGAAGAGAGGAGAGAGGGGAGAGAGACACAACTGGACAAGAGAGGAGAGAGGGGAGAGACACAGCTGGAGAAGACAGGAGAGAAAAGAGAGGAGAGGAGACAGGAGGGGAGAGACAGCTGGATAGGAGAGGGGGGAGAAGAGAAAAATCCGCAACAGCAAAGGAGAAGAGGAGGGAGACAGAGAGCAAAGGAGTGACAGCCTGGAAGAGCAGAGCTGACCTGTAGCAGTCCTACCCCTCTCATCAGTGTCACTGGACAAACGTGGTGACATTTAATCCTGGACGCAGGAACCACACCTCACACATCCACACCGGTGATTCTGTGTCAGCCTTAAGGCTATCACATTCAGCCCAAGGCCCCAAATCATGCAACAAGATGTTGCAGGTTCAAATCAAATGTGATTTGCATAGCCCTTTTTATAAGCAATGCCACAGAGGGCTTCACGTAAGCCTCTGCACCTCTGCACCAAGAACTGCACCTCAACCCTCAAAGAAGACAAGGAACATCTCCAGGGAAAACTCGAGACGAAAAAGAGGTTCAAATCCTCCTTTGCGCACAACTTTGGATAAAAGCCTCTGTTAAATAACGACATTATCATTATGTTTCGACTTAGCGTTAAAGCAGTATTCAGCCCAGAAGACCTGATGATCTCATCGCATGCCTCACACTCTCAACAGGTGTGCATGAGTAATAGGATATGTGGAACTCTATGACACCCGGCAAACACTCCAACCCCACCCTGTTCCTCCCCATGCACACGCACACACACACGCGCACACACGTGCGGACTCACGCGCACACACATGCCATGTCTCATTGGCAGGCAGATGGGAGTGACTGAAGGAGAGAGAGAGAGAGAAAGAGAGAGAACTAGAAAGCATGAGAGAAGCAAGTCAGTGACCTATTGAGTTGTGCTCTGTGCCTTATGTTGTCTAGGTCGTATTCACCCTGTCACTGTGACCCCTTGATCCTGTGTGTGTGTGTGTGTGTGTGTGTGTGTGTGTGTGTGTGTCATCAGTGCATACACTGGAGAGGGACAGACTGTGACTGAAATGTAATTTCCTCTGAGTTGCTGTACATTGTAGACTGCTCTCTGAAACTCTGTCCATGGGGACGTGTTGGCCCACAGAACCGCTAACCCAACAGCACTTTTGTTTGACTGCTCCCCCTGTGGCAACCAGGGCTAATATGACCATCAACCAAAACACCCTACAACATATACTGTTTGACCTAGTGTGACAGGTGAGGCGTCACTAGAACTTGACTCTATCGCTTCCTCCCTCACGGGCCCACTCTGAGGTTTGAACCAGGGTCCTCTGACTGAAGTACCACAACGACCACCTTTCATAAACACAGCTATAGCCTGCTATACCACCGAAAAGATAGCAATTTTGATGGCGAGCGGTACTTGTGCTGAGGTGTGAGTTTAACCAATTACACTCTGTTAAACAAGCTGTGAAATTGTGGTAAAGGCTACTCAGCAAATTCTTCAACTGAGGGTCAGAACATCATTTAACAGTATATGTAACAGTATTTGGGTGGCGTTGTTGATTGAACTCAGACTACCTCAGGTCAATTGGATCCTATTGGGTTACACACACTGGGTCAACTGCACCCCAAGTATCTGCTAATGCTATTTGACCCAAGTCCAAAAGGAACCCAAATCCACACAGCCACACCACCAAGACTCACATGCCAGACTAGCTCTTACCATCCGCGTGGTGAAGAGTGGGATTAGGATAAATTAGGTGTTGTTCGACCCTGGAATTACGGGACAAAACCAGTAAACCCCCTGACATTCTTGGCCTTCTCTGGCAAAATGAGAAATGTAATCTGCTCAGTTCTACGGTTCAAACCTGTTCAAGTTGGCACGACTCTGCTCTACACCGCTCTGAAATGTGATCCAAATATCCCCAAATTCCCAGCGTTGATTACCGTCACGATTAGCGTGATGATGCAGGCTAGATGATGCGAATTTTCTTTGAACTTTGGTTTGCTCACTCAACCAGGAGTGTGGTCTAATGTAGGTTGGCATCACGTCATGGTGCTCCAGGTAGCCATTTTCGTACCAAATTGCACATTATCAAACACTAGACACTGAAACCTTTGAAAGTTAGTCCCATAAAACCGTGCCCTTCATTTGCATGACACACTTTTCAAAGTGAAACATTTGCATTCTTTGCAACATATCTATCCCACCTCAAATATGGACAAAATGGTCTTAACCCCTAACAAAGTCACTCATCTCACATATCTCAATGCAGTCGTCTACAATAGGCTACTCTGCAGTCGAGCAGAGAGGGCAAAAAGCACACATCCCTTCACTCAAGTAGAAGTACAGGCTCTGACATGTAGCTTAGTTAAGTTTAAAAAACAACAATTTTCTTTAGTTTCAAGTTTTTTTTCTCCAAAACTCTTATTTTGAATATATTTAAATCTGTATTTAGTGACATGATCTCTCTCTCCTCTCCTTTCACCGTGTGAATTTTTTTTTTACGAAAAAAGGTTTTGAAGTTAAGTAGATTTTAACCTCTTATCTCTGCAGTCCAGACATGGCATGAGGGGTGAGGTAGAGTTCAACTATCCTGTAGCCTACATTACATTACAGCTAACTAGCTAGCCGCCGTAGCCTACAGCATAGCTCTTTGCCTTGTCGCTATCAGCGCCCAAGCAGCTTTGCCATGGAAACCTAATTAAGCGTCTTTGCTCAAACGGCTTGTTGATGTGGCTGTAGCTGCATTAGCACTCTGTTTACATACTTGCGTGTCAACACAGAAATATTTCTAACTGGCTAAAGCTCGCTTTCTCCTATGTCTCTCTTTGTCCCTTGTTTCTTAGCTAGAGGTAGGTGTTACGCAACCGACTTTTTGCCGTCGGGGTGAAAGTCTTAATTTTGGTCCGGTGGATAGTTGTGAAGTTAACGCGATCACCCCTTTTTAGCCCCTTGAGCTACGCTTTTTCCCACCATACTTTTTTAGAGAGAGAGGGAGAGAGACAGAGGGAGAGAGAGAGAGAGAGAGAGAGAGAGAGAGAGAGAGAGAGAATGAAAGAAAGAGAGAGAGAGAGAGGCCTTGTCCAATCCATATTAGCCTACAGTATGGTGGTTTATGGGTTGGATTAAAGTCCATAAAAGCCAAGCTCTCGCTGACCTCACTAGTCTGAGCAACATCGTCAGCAACACCTGAATTTCTCATTATTCCACATCATTTATTTAAATTTTTAATTAGTAGGCTATGTTTTGGTCCCTTGCTTTGTGAACTGACCTCAATTCATTACCCTATTTGCGGTAGAATGCTGTAAAAAATAAATAAATGTTACCTTCATGAACTTCTACACCATCCATAGCCGTCTAGAAGGAATGACACAAGCCATACTGCCACAATAACTAGTGTTGAGGAGGGCAGTCGGTGTTTCACAGTAAGCTGATCTATTTTAAGTCACCACCACAACCAATTAGGCTGCAGATAGCAATTTTCTTTTAACACTGGGATGATCATTACTAGACAAAATACTTTCTCTCAATGCTTACAGGTCAATGCGGGTGCACTCTCACTCAGAAAAGACCTTCCTTAAAATCACTGGCTTCTATGTGGCTGTTCGTCTTTAGATTCATACACTTTTTTATATCAAGGATGGAGATTGAATGTGTGTCGGTGTTGTTCCTGCTGCAGGTTTTGTACAAGGTGTACATTTCCTTCGTGGAGGTGGGGCCAGGGAACGTCATGACGTCGGACTACTTCAAAGGAGTGGGTGAGTATGCGTCAATCAGTTACATTTACATTCAGTCATTTATCAGACGCTCTTATCCAGAGCGACTTACAGTAAGTACAGGGACATTTCCCTGAGGCAAGTAGGGTGAAGTGCCTTGCCCAAGGACACAATGTCATTTGGCACCAGCCATCGAACCAGCAACCTTCTGATTACATTTACATTCAGTCATTTAGCAGACACTCTTATCCAGAGCAACTTACAGTAAGTACAGAGACATTCCCCCGAGGCAAGTAGGGTGAAGTGCCTTGCCCAAGGACACAATGTCATTAGGCACGGCAGGGAATAGATCCGGCAACCTTATGATTACTAGCCATCTGACTCTCAGTTCCGGATCTGTTTTGAAAATGGCAGGTTGGAACAGAGCCTGTCTACGGCCCATATTAGACATTCTCTGGTTGGAGTCATGAACTTTTGAGTTCCCAGCAGACCCTTCAGAACCCATGTTTTTACATGAACACAGCATTGCCATGCATAGGCCTACATTAGATTTGAGGTATTCTGCTGAATACCTAGCCGTAGCTTTCATAGCTAGTTGTTTCTTCTTCAGTTTCTTCATAGTTTCCCCCCATTCCCTCCATCATCTCCCCCCAGCTTCCTTCCTTATCGTCAGTATTGGGGGCACCCTGGTGGGTCTGATCTTCGCTGTCATCTTGGCCTTCATCACGCGCTTCACCAAGAAGGTGCGCATCATCGAGCCCCTCTTCGTCTTCCTCCTGGTCTACCTGGCGTACCTGACCGCCGAGCTCTTCTCCCTCTCCGCCATCTTATCGTAAGCAACATGGCCGCCTCTTTCGGTAGGGCAAGGCTTCATGGGGGTGGGTGAAACGGCTTTCGCGTTCGTGTATGGTCTTACGTGAGCTAAAGAAAAATCTTAAGTAATGATGTGATTGATGTGGAAACCAGTTCACGATAGGTGCCTACGGGTGTGTTCTGAGTGACTGTTGATGGAGCTACTAAGGATGGCTGTATAGAAATACTGGAGTTGTCAAGTGTGTGCTTGGCTGTAGCGTGGAGTGCCAAGCAGAGAGACAGTCACCAGAAGTGATTCACACCGTTTGTCGAGATGAAGGCTGACCACGAGAAGAGACGAAAGAGACTTGAGCGCCAGGAGAAGGCTGTGTAACCTTGTGTGTGCATCCACCAGAACACAAAGGCTTTCTTGCAGTGTGTGGTGTGTGTGTGTTTCTTTGCATCTAAGTTTGAGCGTGTGTGTGTGAGCATGTCTGCATTGTGTAAGTGTGTGTGGCCCATTCCGTATTACTGTCCCACTATCACACTGTGTGTGTGAATATGTGTGTCTTTCTATGTGTATCTCCATTCTGGTATGGGTGTGTCTTTCCATCTGTGTGTGTGTGTGTGTGTGTGTGTGTGTGTGTGTGTGCTCGCTCTGCACCCGCTCAGTACATCTTGTTCACAGAGTTTTAACAGACTCCTTCTCCTGCCTGGCATGTCTGCCCTTCTCATCCACCCATTTCTGCCCCAGGGAATCAACCTCAACCCTTTCTTTTTGGGGCAACCTCAATTAATCAGATTATTCATCAGGGAATTAGATTAAGCTTTTCTGATCATTGTAGTCCAGAAGTAGACAGAGAGATTTAGATTTTTCTGAGTGCAGAGTCATGGTGAGGATAAGCAATTCCATAAGGTCAAAGCTGGAAAGTCGATTGAGGTGTTTTGATCCTTCACTGTTACGCTGTAGACAGAAAGCTTGTTGATCAGTTTTGTTGATATTTATTGAAGGCTTGGTCATTCATTTATGTAATTAGCGCCACAATGTGGCCACAGAGGGGAGAACACTTCCTGGAACTTGAATCCTAATGTGTTGATGCAGCATACGAGCGTGGCTGAGCTATTTTTCGACCTTTAGTCACGGCCCTTTTTTTCAGTTTTCATACATGTTCATTCATGTTTTTTCACTCTGAGTGAACGTCCCAGTATGAATGTCCCAATTCTAACAAATAGTAAAACAATACAGTATGTTCTAAGTATCTTCAGTCAGGAGCCGACCTACTCTCTCTGTCTCTCTCTGTCTCTCTCTCTGTCTCTCTCTGTCTCTCTCTCTCTCTCTCTCTCTCTCTCTCTCTCTCTCTCTCTCTGTCTCTCTCTCCATCTCTCTCCATCTCCCTATTGCCTAGTGACTCATTTCCCTCCCAGCGGATCAGATATAACCGTCTAGGTGTGTCTGCTGTCTCGGAGCTCCCCCTCCATACACACAGTGACAGGTGTTGCATGTCAGGTGTAAATACGATTATCGCTTTCCCACAGAAGCATGACAACATGCATATGAGTCCTCAACCACAGGTAACGTCAGATAACCCGTGGAGGAAAAGGTCTTCTCCTCGCCAGTGTTCACAGTAATGACGATGGCAGTGGGCGTGTTTAGCTGACGTCTTCCTTTAGTATTGATGTACTACCTCTCTGAGGTATGCTGGTATTGGTAGATTTCATTCGAACATCATGCTTAATAAGCCCATGTATTGCTTTGAAATGTCTTGGTCCTAAAATAGGTCAGTTCATAGTTTATTTGTGTGAGCTTTCTGGTAATTGCTTTGCTTCAAGGGTGTGAAAAAACACACTGAACACTCAATTCTGAATTGGTTTTCCATTGTTGCCTAATTTAGACATCATTTGTTTAACTGACTAAAGCTTTTTGGATTTTTTCCCCTCCTTAAATCCCCTGTTTTTTTTCCCCCTGTTCTTTCTGTCTTCCTCTGTCTTCCCCTCTCTCTTTTTCTCTCTCTCTCCCATTCCCCCTTTCCCTCTCTCTCTCTGTATCTCTCTCTCTCCTCCCTCTCTCTCCCTCCCTCAACCAGAATGACCTTCTGTGGCATCGGAGCCAACAAATACGTGGAGGCCAACATATCCCAGAAATCCCGCACCACGGTCAAGTACACCATGAAGACGCTGGCCAGCATCGCCGAGACCATCATCTTCATCTTCCTGGGCATCTCCGCGGTGGACAAGTCCAAATGGGCCTGGGACACTGGCCTGGTGTCCTGCACCCTCATCTTCATCCTGGTCTTCAGGGCCATGGGTGGGTCAACTCTCACTCTGCTCTGGGAACATGGATGTGGGCATCGTTTTCCAGTGTCTCAGACTCTGTGTACAACTTCCACACGTCACTGAGTAGAAGTCCAGCCTGAAATTGATTTGCTCTGTGTGTGTGTTTGTGTGAGTGTGTGTGTGTGTGTGTGTGTGTGTGTGTGTGTGTGAGAGAGTGTGTGTGTGAGAGAGTGTGTGTGTGTGTGTGAGAGAGTGTGTGTGTGTGAGAGAGAGTGTGTGTGTGTGTGTGTGAGAGTGTGTGTGTGTGTGTGTGTGTGAGAGAGTGTGTGTGTGTGTGTGCGAGATAAATACATACATAAACTGATAGTTAGAGCTTGTTCCTGTCTTGTCTGTGTTCAAGGTGTTGTCATGCAGACCTGGGTGCTCAACTGGTTCCGCCTCGTCCCATTGGACAAGATCGACCAGGTGGTGATGTCGTACGGTGGCCTGCGAGGGGCAGTAGCCTTTGCACTGGTGGTGCTGCTGGATGCAGAGCATGTCAAGGCCAAGGACTACTTTGTTGCCACTACAATAGTGGTGGTGTTTTTCACTGTCATGTTCCAGGTAAACTATAAGTTCTCAGTGCATTTCCTGAACCCATGCTTTTAACAGTTTTGAAGTATAATGGGAGCTTATTTCTCATGTGAAATGAGTCATGGTTTTTCCTAAGGGTTATTTCTATTGCCATTACCCGTCCTTGTTGAAACGGGAGAATCTTTCTCTCCTGGGCTGCAGCTTTGGCTGGCTTTGTGACTGCAAGGTGATAATTGAGTGAGCTCTTATTTAATCTGTAGAGTATCGCAGTTAATGTCTCATGGTCCAGCCTAGTTAAAAGTAATGATTCGCGGTATCATGGTGCATGCGTGAGTGTGTGTGTATGGAGGTGCGTGTGTATGTATGTATGTATGTACGTGTGTGTGTGTGTTTGTCTGTGTGCGTGGAGATGTCTGCGTGTGTGTGTGTGTTTGTCTGTGTGCGTGGAGATGTCTGCGTGTGTGTGTGTGTTTGTCTGTGTGCGTGGAGATGTCTGCGTGTGTGTGTGTGTTTGTCTGTGTGCGTGGAGATGTCTGCGTGTGTGTGTGTGTTTGTCTGTGTGCGTGGAGATGTCTGCGTGTGTGTGTGTGTTTGTCTGTGTGCGTGGAGATGTCTGCGTGTGTGTGTGTGTTTGTCTGTGTGCGTGGAGATGTCTGCGTGTGTGTGTGTGTTTGTCTGTGTGCGTGGAGATGTCTGCGTGTGTGTGTGTGTTTGTCTGTGTGCGTGGAGATGTCTGCGTGTGTGTGTGTGTTTGTCTGTGTGCGTGGAGATGTCTGCGTGTGTGTGTGTGTGTGTCTGTGTGCGTGGAGATGTCTGCGTGTGTGTGTGTGTGTGTCTGTGTGCGTGGAGATGTCTGCGTGTGTGTGTGTGTGTGTGTGCGTGTAGGTGCGTGTATGTGTTTTTATTCCCATAACTGGGTCTCCAGGACCTTTGGTGCATGTCTGTGGTCTTTCATCCATGCCTCTGGGTGGTGCTGGGTGATCGTGAGGTAGGTTTGACATTTAGCCGTGTTAAATGGTAACAATCTGCAGAACGCAGATAGTAATGTTGATGAACGGATGCAATTTATGAACAGAGAAGGACAGGATCAGTCAGGATCATGGTGCCAATCAACGTGCTGTACTATATGGATGGGCATTCCCAACAAAGACACACACACAGTACACACACAGTACACATACAGTATACACACACAACCTTACACTTCTAACACCAGCACATATGCGTCTCACATTAACACACACAACACACACAAATACACCCACCAGCCAGACAGCATTATATCATATTCAGTCTGAGTGGAGAGTCAAATAAGATGAATTGAAACCAGATAAAACTGGTTTTATCTGGTTTGGGCTGTATATCCAAACACACACACAGGCCCCGTAGTGTAACAACGTCTGGCGAACTGAAGCCTCACATGTCAGACAGATTAGATTTGGATATTAAAAATACATGAGGTGAAGCTCTTTGTTCTCATAAAGAGGATAGAAAGGTGATTGGCTCGTGGAACACGAGGGTGCGACTAAAAGACAGAAGGAACCATTTGTTCCCTCTCTGTTGACGGTGGCATTAATACTGAATGATGGATTTCACAGTTGAGCTGTGAGGACAAGGAGTGACTGACAGAAGCCGTAAACCTCATCGACTGAGGCGTCCCCCTAGTGGATGCTATCAGTATTGGATTATTCTTTCCACTCCATGAACACAAACCTCTTTATAGATTTTCTTAACACTAGCCTGTTCGTAAAGGAAGCATCGCTCGTTTGTTATCACAATGTCAGTGTCCATGTCGTACTTTGATGGATGATGCTGTTTTATTATGCTGTATCGGAGCACTAAACTGTATTGTGCACTTGATTAAATATAATCTGGATTAAATCAAATCCAGTGTAAAGTAAAAGGTTCTTGGATGAATGTCTGATACTTTGTTGTCACATCATGAGAGAAGAGATGAGATCTGGATCTCAATTCATAACCAGTGTCTGACCTTGGCTCACAATCCTACCATCACTACAGCTTGTTGTCCTGTGACCTGTGACCATTACGTTAACACAATGCACAAGATGTCCTGTACAGCTTATCTGTGTGTATAGTATTGTTCCGGTGATATCACAAACCATGACACAGTAAAGGGTCTGCATGCTGGTACGTACACACACATATACACACACACATAAACACACACACACACTCACACAGCGGGCTGCGTATAATCCTTATTGGAGCCGTGAGTCGAGAGTGGCCTTGAGGATTTTGTCTTTTAATAAGGAGTCTCGCCTCCACCCTTTTCCCTGTCTCTTCCCCTCTCCCTGTCTCTCTCTCTCTTTCTGCCCCCTCCTCCCTCGCTTTTTCTCCCTCACCCCCTCTCTCTCTCCCCCCTGCTCCCTCTCTCGCCCCCACCACCTCTCTCCCACCTCCTCTCCCCCCCTCTCTCCCCCCCTGCTCCCTCTCTCGCCCCCACCACCTCTCTCCCACCTCCTCTCCCCCCCCTCTCTCCCCCCTGCTCCCTCTCTCGCCCCCACCACCTCTCTCCCACCTCCTCTCCCCCCCCTCTCTCCCCCCCTGCTCCCTCTCTCGCCCCCACCACCTCTCTCCCACCTCCTCTCCCCCCTCTCTCCCCCTGCTCCCTCTCTCGCCCCCACCACCTCTCTCCCACCTCCTCTCCCCTCTCTCTCTCCCCCCCTGCTCCCTCTCTCCCCCCCTGCTCCCTCTCTCGCCCCCACCTCCTCTCCCCCCCCCTCTCTCCCCCCTGCTCCCTCTCTCGCCCCCACCACCTCTCTCCCACCTCCTCTCCCCCCCTCTCTCCCCCCCTGCTCCCTCTCTTGCCCCCACCACCTCTCTCCCACCTCCTCTCCCCCCTTCTCTCCCCCCCTGCTCCCTCTCTCGCCCCCACCACCTCTCTCCCACCTCCTCTCCCCCCTTCTCTCCCCCCCTGCTCCCTCTCTCGCCCCCACCACCTCTCTCCCACCTCCTCTCCCCCCTTCTCTCCCCCCCTGCTCCCTCTCTCGCCCCCACCACCTCTCTCCCACCTCCTCTCCCCCTCTCTCTCTCCCCCCCTGCTCCCTCTCTCGCCCCCACCACCTCTCTCCCACCTCCTCTCTCCCCCCTGCTCCCTTTCTCGCCCCCACCACCTCTCTCCCACCTCCTCTCCCCCCTCTCTCCCCCCTGCTCCCTCTCTCGCCCCCACCACCTCTCTCCCACCTCCTCTCTCCCCCCCTGCTCCCTTTCTCGCCCCCACCACCTCTCTCCCCCCCTCTCTCCCCCCTCTCTCGCCCCCTCCCTCTCTCCCTCTCTCTATCAGGGTCTGACCATCAAGCCTTTGGTGAACTGGCTCAAAGTCCCTCGTGCCACCAACCGCAAACCCACCATCAACGAGGAGATCCATGAGAGGGTGAGTCACTTCAGACACGCGTTCTCTGGAACACGGAGCCGAAGACACGACACACGCTATGTTCTACGCTACATTTAGTGGTGTGCACATATATACACTACATACAGCATACTACCTTCCACACAACATCCTATTTCGTCTCCAAGTCAGTAAAACATGGCTGGTAAACAATAACATTCTCAGAGCCGAAACACCACAACCCCACGATTAATAAGTTTACTTCGACTCCCTCCTCTCCTTCATCAAGACTAAACATCCATTTCTCCATTCGATCTGACGAGCGTTCTGTCGCTGTCATAACAACCCTGGAGCTACCGTCCCAGATGCTGACGAGACCTGTCTTTAGAGGCCTAGTGAGAAATGACCCTCAGACAATTATGACACCCGAACGCCCTTCTCATCTTCCACGGAGACACAGCCGGGCATACACAGGGAGCTGGACTCCCCCACCAGGTCACATGGGCCGCCATGACAGATTGCTCTCTTTCACAGGTTCGCCAGCAGTCAATCTCGTTTGAATCCTGGGAGCGAAAACCTCAGAGCAGAATGTTACGATACTTTGAGGTGAAATTCAGGCATTCGGAGCGTGTTTATTGTGATGAGGAGGTGCGTCTCGTGGGCTAAACATGGAGTCTCTGCATAGCCAACCTAGTTGTGTTTGGATCCAAGGCAGGTCTAAGCAGTTTTAATACATCCATTTCTAACCCGGGTAGTAGCAGACAGCAGCTGGGGAGCAGAGAGTGCTGTCTTCCAGAGAGCTGCAGACACGGGAGGTTTCTGGGTCAGATTAATAAATCATCACAGCTTCCCCATTCACTGAGGTCACCTGGTAGGGGCGGCCATTTTTTTTTTTTTCAGAGCCACTCTTGTGCTGCTCAACAGGACTTGTGGAGAGGAGGGGAGTGGAGGGGGAGAGCAGGGGGAGTGTAGTGGGGCGGGTGAGGTGACGTGCGGAGAGAGAAGATGAAGCTGGAGGGGGGGGGGGTGAGATGAGAGGAGAAGAAGTAGAGTGGTAGGTGGTGCTTACTGCTTCGGCTTCGGAGTGATTGTATCTGTTAAAAATAGCATGTGTCTTGTATAATTGAGAGATTGACAGAGAGGGAGAGGGACAGAGGGAGGGAGAGAGAGAGGGAGAGAGAGGGAGATGGAGAGAGGGAGAGAGAGAGGGAGATGGAGAGAGGGAGATGGAGAGAGGGAGAGCAAACTTAACATCTTTACCATGCACCATGCACACCACCCATCAGAACAAGAACAGGCTGAGTACATGTCTTCTGTTCCAGGCCTTTGACCACATCCTGACTGCAGTGGAGGATATCGCCGGCCTACAGGGATACCACCACTGGAGGGACAAGTCAGTACACAGTCCCACTGTTAGAAATCTATTTTTATTTTTAAAAATGGCAGTAAATACAGTTTTTTTTATGATCCTAAAATGGAATGAACTTGCAGTCACAAAGGACAGAGATCAAATGACATCAAACGCATTCAAAACTGCCGTTGTGCTCCTTCCAATCTTATTTTCTTTCCTTAAATGTGTTTTTCCCCTATTAGATGGGAGCAGTTTGATAAGAACTACCTGAGCAAGCTTCTGCTACGCAAGTCTGTGTACCGCAAGAGTGAACTGTGGGAGGCCTACCAGAAGATCAATATCAGAGACGCCATCAGTGTCATAGACCAGGTATAGAGGGAGTGAGTTAAGAGGGAGAGAGAGGGGGAGGGAGAGAGAGGGGGAGGGAGAGAGAGGGGGAGGGAGGGAGAGGGGGAAGGGAGGGAGGGAGGGAGGGAGGGAGGTAGGTAGGTAGGGAGGGAGGGAGGGAGGGAGGGAGGGAGGGAGGGAGGGAGGTAGGGAGGGAGGGAGGGAGGGAGGGAGGGAGGGAGGGAGGGAGGGAGGGAGGGAGGGAGGGAGGGAAACATAGGTAGGACACATCTCTACTAATGTCTTGAGAACAATGAAACCACCAAATATTTATAAAAATGTTTTGACACCACAAATGTTCCTTATGCCCTTGATCATTTGGGGCACCTTCACATCAGCATGCAGACTTATTTAAGTTCCAGAGACGACCACTAGATGGCAGTGTAACTTAACCAATATCTTCAATAAACCTGCACAGTAATACTATATTTGTCCAATAGGTGACATAGCCAAACTTCAAAAATTGAAATAAGGAGTCTCAGATAGAGACAGGCATACAGACAGAGAGGTGGAGGGGTAGAGACTGACAGACAGGTAGAGTGATAGAGACAGGCAGACAGACAGACAGACAGACAGGCAGGCAGAGGGATAGATACTGAAAGACAGGCAGACAGGTAGACAGGTAGAGGGATAGAGACTGAAAAACAGGCAGACAGGTAGACAGGTAGAGGGTTACAGACAGACAGACAGACAGGTAGACAGATAGAGAGAGAGACAGAAAAGGAAGGAAGGAAGCAAGCCTGACAGTGTGAGAAACAAAAGAGAGAGAGAGGGTTGAATTCATCCCTTTGTTTCCTATGATGACCGCCCTCCACCACCACCACATCACAGCCTCCACCTGATACCTCCGTGTCGCCACATCAAAGGCCTGTGACATCACAGCCACGGGAGCCTGTCGTCAACGGCGACGGCAGAGCCTCGGTTTAAACCCGGCGAGGGATCGGGAACATGACATCAGGGAGGAAGAATCCCTAGCACACAGATAGCAGGCTTCCAGCGGTAGCAGGAGGAGGGATTCATCAAAACATTAGAGTCCAGGACAGATAAGACCGTGTTGGATTTAAGTCCTGTCGTCCCACGAGTGTGAGTGATTTTATGAGGTGTGCCTGATGAGTACAGTAGCTGCTGTATTCATGTATCACTGTACAGACCTGTGGGTTAGAAAACAGGTGTAAGATTTGTGGTGAAGTCTAAATGATTCACAGACCTGAATATTCTCATTGTACATGTCTTTTAGATTGACGATAATAGCTACAATTAGCACAACATAGGCAGTACAGTAGAAAAAGTGAATGCGTAAAAAAGTGACTTTATTCTTTGGACGCTAGCCACATCTGAGTGATTTAGGCCTTTTAAAGTAAAGTAAGTGTGTGTTTGTATTAGTGTGTGTGTGTGTTTGTAGGATTGTGTGTGATAGTAGGAGTGTGTGTGCAGTATGCGTGTGTGTGTATGTTAGTACATGTGTGTATTAGTCTCTGTGTGTTGTGTGTGTGTGCCCTGAAAGAGACTCCTCTCCTGTCAGCTGGATGGCTGGGATCACGGTAGTGTTGAGAGCAGGTTGTCAGACGAGGCAGAGAGCCTTCACAGACCGCAGGCAGGCTAAAGGGCCCATGAGCAGAGGTGTGCTGAAATGTTGAGGTGTGTGTGGGAGGAAAGGAGGAACCGTCCTCTCTCCCTCTCTCTCTGACACCCTCTCTCTCTCTCTCTCTCTCTCTCTCTCTCTCTCTCTCTCACTCTCTCTCTCATTCTCTCTGTCTGTCTGTCTGTCTGTCTGTCTGTCTCTCTCTCTCTCTCTGTCTCTCTCTCTCTCTCTCTCTCTCTCTCTCTCTGTGTCTCTCTCTTTGTCTCTCTCTGTGTCTCTTTCTCTGTCTCTCTCTGTCTCTCACTCTCTCTCATTCTCTCTGTCTGTCTCTCTGTCTCTGTCTGTTTAGCTCTCTCTCTCTCTCTCTCTCTCTCATTCTCTCTGTCTGTCTGTCTCTCTCTCTCTCTCTCTCTCTCTCTCTCTCTCTCTCTCTCATTCTCTCTGTCTGTCTCTCTGTCTCTGTCTGTTTAGCTCTCTCTCTCTCTCTCTCTGTCTGTCTCTCTCTCAGTCTCTCTGTCTCTGTCTGTCGGTTCTCAAACCTGGCAGGGATCCTCATGTCTGGGCTGATTCCAGCAGCACACTGTCATCATCCTCCGCCGTGCTCCTTTCAACGATCTTTTTCTTTTTCTCTGATTCCTTTTCTTCTCCTCGACCAGCTTTACTCGTCCTTTCCTCTCCTCTGATCTCCTGTCATCCGCTGCTCCTTCCTTCCCTCCCTCTCCCTCCTCCTGTCTCCTCTCCTCTCATCACTCCCCACTTTCAAAAAACAAACGTCAAAGAACACACATCCCTCTGCTGACACAGCAGCTACCTCTACTCTTTACCCTCCTCCATAAAATAATCCTCACACTATATTAAAATAGTTCTTTTTCACTGATTTAAAAATATTTTATTATTAATTTAGGCAATATCATCTTTTCTAGGCTGTGTTGGCTGGTAGTTCTATCACTGTGAAGATACCAAGAATATTAGCCATGCAGTTTCATACCGTAGCAATGATGGGTGGGGGTGGGGGTGGGGGTGGGGGTGGGGGTGGTGGTGGGGGTGGGGGTGGGGGTGGGGGTGTTGTCTATGGACTCACCCAAGAATACAATTTCCTTCAGCCTTGAGTTCCATACCACTCAGCAGACTGTGGGAAAGAGAGGATAACATTAGCGCCCAAGTCTTATTTTGAAGGTCGCTCTTTACAAGCGAGGGCCACCCAGTGAAAGGTCTAGGCAAGGAGTCAGTTAAAACATTATTTGTAGGACAGAAAAGGTTAACAAGGCTAACAGCGAAAGGAAGTTGTTTCAATGGATATAGAAAACCACTAATACCAGTCTTTTATGTTGAGAGTAAATTGGACTCAAGTTTATGTATTGGTAATGGTCTACTTTGTGGTTTTGAATTGTTTGGACGATTCCTTCTCAGTAGCACACTCGGTTGAATTTCAGTGGCTCGTCACAATTCAAGGTTAAGCAGATTACATTATCCGGCTTATTTGAAAAAAAATGAGTTTTAAGTGTCTTTCTGCTTTGAAATGCCTTTTCTAGAATTTTGTAATTGACACTTCCAGCACCACTTTGCATTGCACACACCACGCTACACTGAAACTGTCCACAAAACAAGCACTGGCAGTACCCATGATACTTAGCCTGTCAGAAAGTGTTACTCAACCATTTACCAGGTATAATAACACATTCTGTATGGAAGACAAAAAGATCTGCTTTTCATCACTTACAATCAGCTACTTGGTGCTGCTGTCCGTCTGTCTTAAATAGGTACTTACCAAAAAGTAAGTCCTGGTGCCCTGAACTCAAAGATAAAAGAGAAACATGTCTGATTATTATTTCAAGATTGTTTCATGTGAAACATCAGTGAACCAGCAGTTCATAGTACATGACACATCATTCCCCACCCCAGAGTCTGCTGGGTGCAGCCTCTATTAGACTCTGCTGTCAATGATTCCAACATAGGAAAGGGATGCATAACTAAGATTATAGGATTACAGCTCTGGAAAGAATGGAGAGACCACTGCGCCTTTTTCTTTAATTTTTTAAAAGATTTAAGAAGGCCAATTCTGAGTAAGGAACAGAAGGGTTCTACCATCTCAAAGATGATAGAATTAAATAGGAATCTTGGATTCGTTTAGTGTTTGGGTCTTCATGGTTTAGAGACAGCTGGAGATGATTGTTGGATAATTTGACCTTTGACCTTGTGTGTATGTGTGTCTGTGCATGTGTGTCTGTGTGGGTTTGTGTGTGTGTGTGTCTCCTAAAGGGTGGCAATGTGCTGACCTCCGCCAGGCTCTCTCTGCCCTCCATGGCCAGTAGGACATCCTTTCCAGAAGTCACCAATGTCACCAACTACTTGTGAGTGAACGCTGTACACATGCGGTATATCGTGTGTGTGCATGTGCGTCATTACTGGCGGAGGATCATTTACAATCTTTTCGCAGCGTTTTCTCAACCTTCACGATGTACTCGTGTCAGCGAAAAGAAAAAAAACGTGTTTATCTTCCTGTCCAATCAGAAGGGAGAACGGCAGCGGTGTGTGTCTGGACCTCCAGGTGATTGACAACGTTCCCGGCGCCAAAGTAGAGGAGGAGTCAGAGACGCATCACTTCCTGGCTGGGAACCTCTACAAGCCCAGGAGAAGGGTAGGCTAAATTAAACTAATCTAAGCCATGACACACGTGGAACGTGAAACCTGCAACCAACCAAGAATACATTTTTTTTAAAGTATGCAGTCTTTATTTTGGCTCATCAGAACTGAACATGGACTCAATTACCATCTCCAGTACATACAAGCCTGTCATGATAACCTTCCCATTGAATTGAGCGAAGCAGACATGGTCCTGTGAGGTTTAGCAGGCACCAACAGCACCATCCTAAATCTCTGTGTCTCTCAGCACCAGTCCCACTACAGCCGACACTTCATGACTCTGGGCGATAAGGAGCGCCAGGACAGGGAGATCTTCCAGAGGAACATGAAGAGCCGGATGGAGACGTTCAAGACGACTCGGCACAAACGCCACAAGAAGGACCGCAGCCAGAAGAAGGCATGTCTCTGTCTGTGTCTCTCTCTCTCTGTCTCTCTCTCTCTCTGTGTCTCTCTCTCTTTGTGTTTCTCTCTCTCTGTGTCTCTCTCTCTCTGTCACTCACTTTCTGTCTCTGTCTCTCTCTCTCTCTCTTTCTCTGTCACTCTCTCTCTGTCTCTCTCTCGCTCTCTCTCTCTCTCTCTCTCTCTCTCTGTGTCTCTGTCTTGGTCTCTCTGTCTCTCTCTCTTTCTCTCTCTCTCTGTCTCCCTTCTCTTCTTTTCACCGCTCTCTCTACCTCCTACACTACGTTTCTTTCCATACCTCTGTGTTACTCCCTCTTCATCTCTTTCTGTTTGTTTCTACGGCACCTGTCCCTCCCTCCCTCCCTCCCTCCCTCCCTCCCTCCCTCCCTCCCTCCCTCCCTCCCTCCCTCCCTCCCTCCCTCCCTCCCTCCCTCCCTCCCTCCCTCCCTCCCTCCCTCCCTCCCTCCCTCCCTCCCTCCTTCTTTACCTGACTCTCTAGTTATCCCCTTTTCTCTCCACCTCTTGTTCTCTTTCACCATCTCTTTCTTTTGTCTGTACAGATTCACTCATCTTTGTTCAGTATACATATCATCACTCAACCAGTTTGTTAGGGATGGTTTAGAGTGTTGGATTTGTCCGTCTGCAGACCAGACCAGACTTGACTAGGTTGCTATGCAACTGTAAACTGACCTTGACCTTCAAGCCTCAAGGCGGTTTATGTAGGCCTGAGATGAATGGGTTGGTGTCAGAAATAATGTTGAGCTTTAAAATCCCTGCAGTGTGTCAAAGGGAAGGAAATAGATGATCTGTCTTGTCTGTGTCATTTTAAAGCCGGATTTTAGGAGCCCACAGAAGGCTAATTTGTATAGATTAGTCTAAACCATGCTAAACAACATGCTAGGTAAGGCTAGAGGGTTCCCATTCCTTTTATAGGTATTTTACAATTGACCTAGCTTAGCTGGCTAGTTTTTGCTAGCCTGTGCTTGACGAGTCTGAGTTAGATGATGCTAGTTCCTGCCTGAGTATTGTAGTGTCGAGGTCACATGCTAAAGGGGAAATAGAGGACAGCAGCAGCGTTCGGACGGGCAGGTTTTTTTTAATGATGGATTATCGAAGACCCAGGACATTTAAAGTGATAAATATTTTTGATAAATGATTCCACCTTCCTTGTGAAGGCTGGCAGGTTTCCACCTGTCCTGTTTCACAATGAGAATATCACCTTGTCCTTTTCCCTGAAACCCCTCCACTGTTTTCCTGGAGCTGTGACGATAAATCACAACAAGCAGAATGGACATTTTAGTCACTGTGAATTAGGAATGTTTTCCCTTTTTGGTTCAGGTTAGGATGTTAATTTCTGAATATAGCAGAGGACAGACAGGTTAGAGGACAGACAGGTTAGAAGACAAACAGGTTCGGTCCTTCCTGTAGGAGACACAGATAACCAGCCCTTGTCTTCCACAGCGGAGAGGGTCAGACGTGAAAGGGGAGGACATGAACGACAAACCTAGACGGAACGTCAGCTGGCAAGACAAAGGTCAAACAAAACACTGCACCAACACCACTTTAATTTTAGCATCCAGAACAGTGGATTTCACAGTTTTAAAATGGTTTGGGCTCGACTGTAGATGCCACAGTTGCTGAGTTGTGTATTGTCCTTGAGGGTTTTGAAAGGCGTCCCCCAAATAAAATGTATTGTTATTATTTATATTGTGGATGGAAACCGTGTTTCTGTACCCCTCCAGACCCAGTGGTGGTGCCGGTGGACTCAGATGAGGAGAAGGGAAACCACTCTGAACCAGAGAAGGAGGAGGACGAGGGGATCACCTTCGTAGCCGGCAAAGCTGCAGAGACACCTAGAGAAAGGCCCAAATCAGGTTAGGTGATGATGGTTTGACATTGTACATGCAGTGTGACGTATCGAGATATAAGGTGAGAAGGATCTCAGGTGTCAGGTGGCTGAGCGGTTAGGGGATTGGGCTAGTAATCAGAAGGTTGCCGGTTCGATTCTCGCCCGTGCCAAATGACGTTGTGTCTTTGGGCCAGGCACTTCACCCTACTTGCCTTGAAGGAATATCCCTGTACTTACTGTAAGTCGCTCTGGATAAGAGCGTCTGCTAAATGTCTAAATGTAAATGTAATCTCCTGTTCTTCGTGTCGTGTCTCTCAGTTCCGTCTTCCCTAGAGGCGTGTCAGAGCCCCTCGGTGGCCACACCCCCCTCCCCCACCTGTGGGGAAGAGCACCTGCCCTGGAAGGGGGGCGTGGGCACCCTGCCTGTCTGCGTGTCCATGGAGGCCACCAAGATCATCCCCATAGACCTGCAGCAGGCCTGGAACCAGAGCATCTCCTCCCTGGAGAGCCTGGCCTCCCCTCCGGTCCCGGCCGAGCCCATCCACCCCAGAGTCAGTGCCCTGTCCAGGCTGGGAGCACAGCGGCCAGCCTCCTACACGGGGCCGCTGGGAGTGGGGTCTGGAGGGTCCGTGGGCGGATCTGTCGGGGCCAATGTGGTCCAGGGCTCCGCTTGCTTTAAATTCCCGGAGAAAGATGATGAGGAGGGGGCCCTTTCCGACGAGCAGCAGGAGATGCAACCTCTCATGTCGGCCACCCTGAGGCCCCCCGGACCCCCTGGGGCACCTCCGCCCCCGCCTCCAATGTCCCAAGGCTCAGGGAAGAGGAGGAACCCCTGTGTGTACCTGAGGAGTCTGGTCACAGCGCCACCTCCTGGTAGCGAACCACATAGCAGGGGCCCAACTCAGTTGTAATAACGACCCCTGGCCACATTCAACATGTTTTAAATCCAGTTTCCCATAAGGACAGGTCTATGTTCAGTCTTTTTAACATTTTAATTGTATCTCTGCGAGGGCACAAAGTAGAAGTGAGCCTAAATCAATCTTCAAGCCCTTCCACTGTCTCCTACACTACCCCCCCCCCCCCCCCCGCGCCACACACACACACACACACTCGAAAAATATAAACACACAAATTCACATGCATGAATGTACACACACACACACGGACAATCACACACACAAACGCGGCCGTCCAGCCCAGACCATCCAGCCCAGCTGCTCTGTTTCCAGTCAGCTCAGATGAAGAGTGGCATCTCTCATCCGCTAGTCCTGCTTTGGGCCGCAGGATCACACAGACCCTCTGTACACACAGGCTGAGCCTATAAATACATACAGAATGTCCGGCCAACACCGTACATGTCCGGCCAACACCGTACATGTCCGGCCAACACCGTACATGTCCGGCCAACACCGTACATGTCCGGCCAACATCGCTACATGCCGGGCCAACACCGAACATGACGGGACAGAGGGGTCGATGTGGCAGTTGGTTCAGTCACAAACAATGCATATCAGTGAATGTGGGAGGAGGGAGTTTTTCCACATTTTATATTTCCCCCCCTCTGTCTTCAAATGCTCTGTTTTATACAGTTGAATGTAAGTTAATGTCAAGATGTAAGCCTATTGAAAATATCTGTCTAGACCGCATTACCCAGGCCTTGTGGGGTGGGTCCATCATGCTTCACGGACTCTATTCAATTGCTCTGCACACATGCACACACACACATGCACACACACACATGCGCACACTCCAGGAACCACAAGAAAAGAAAAAGCCACAAGGAGAAGAGGAAAAAAAAAAGCGATCTTGGAAGAACCTCCATCCAGTAAATGGTGATGCCTAACAGCTTAACTTGATTTTTTTAACTTTGGCATGCCCGTCTAAAACAAAACAAAAGGCCTTAGGCCCTGAGAGAATCAGGCTGGCCAGCCCTTGCTGTGACTATCCCGAAAGCCGAGAGAGGACTGAAAGCACTCATAGATCTCAATACCCCAGCAATGGCACTGAATCCGCAGTAGAGATGACAGGCATGAAAGTATCTCTAATTTCATAAACTACCTTCAAACGCCAGCCAGTGCTGAAAAGCTTGTTGATTTACTCAAATCCTATCTGTAGTAATGTATGAGATTTATTTAGCAGATACTTTCATCCAAAGTGAAGTAGCCTACATTTGAACCTGTGACCTGTTGGTCTGCAGTCGAATGCTCTGCCACTGAGCTATGCCTATCCCCCTAAAAATAGGGTTTTGAGTTGTAGAATCCTTTTGGGAGCAGCCGTTTAGAATATGATGTATCACAAAAAAGCTGCATGATCTCTTTAACACACTAGTTTAAAGTGACAGGTAATTACTTAGAGTATTCACGGGGATATCTGCTTCTCTCATCATGTACAGTACATAAACAGTCAGCTATCCGTACTCCCATTTAAAGTGACTTGAAAGTAGCACTTTAATGCTTCTATTACTGTCTTTTCTTTTCTTTTATGTGTTGGAACAAATGCAGCCATATATAAACACGTGTAACTCATTTTCTATTTATTCCGTCAAAGCTTCTCTTATATCTACTAAAGACAATTTTTTTAAGGCTTCACCAGGAACTCGCAAAGCTACAAAATTATTGTTTTTAAATGACCAAAGTGTAAGAGCAACATTTATATATGACAATGTGTGTTATTCTGTCTTTCATTGCCTTACTCTGTTCTGTCTATATAACTGTGTGTTAGTGAGTGATTGGTGATGATTATGATAATGGGTCAAATGTGCTTTTGTTATGAAGAGGACGGACACTTGTCAAAGGTGATATAGTGCCTAATCAAATATTGATCATGAAACAAATATTAAGTTTTACAAGAGTGTCGCTGATGTAATGTCATAAACGTGACACTTTTAGACAGACCGAACAATCTCTGTAATATCAAGATCCTCACAGAAGAGGTGAAATAAACAAATTATTCTATGCGGTATTGTTATGTTCTTTTTTTATTTTTGGTGGGTGGTATATTTAATGCTTTCGTTTTTGCCAAAGACACGTTTGCAATCAGTTTCTAAAAGGTCACTCTCCCTCCAAAGCTCAAACGAATGAGCCAATTTCTGATCCATTACATCTCACGTTTAATCGCACATCCGCATACAGTGCCCCAGCTTGGCTGTTCAAAAAACTGTCCATTTATCACATCACCTTATTGTGATTTCGTTGTCATGATAAAACTACAAAATATCCAGTGGGCGCAGCAATGAAGGCGTCTTTAGCTAAGGAATGCGGTGCCCGATAAGAGGATGCATGCAGGGCTGAAAAGGACCGGACCTGCGTAGTGTCTGCTGCTCATCAGTGATCACATACCACACTGAGTGCTGACAATGACAGTATTTGAGCCAATTGAATTATCCTTCGCAGAAATGACAGGAATGTTCTGAAAGTCGGATCTTTTTATGACTCTTTTGTTTAAAAAAATATGTGTTTTAGCTGCCTGGTTGTTGTACGGAAATTAAATTAAACAAGTCTGTGCCAAATGTTAACTTTGGCTTTTGCCCAGACACAAAGTAAATAAATGAGAAGAGTGCTTTTAAGAATGAATACATTTTGGACTAGTCTTTTAATGTAAATTACACTGTGGACAGGGATCTGGGTCCAATCAATAAACAAACAGATGCTATTTAACGATCCTAATTACTTCTGTGAGTTCAGCTTGTCCCTCAACCTTTGAAAACAGGCCCTGTTTTTGAGACATCTGGCACATCCATGGACTTATACAGGCACAGTGGAGGGCGGTTAGAAGGGAGATCCGACAGATAAAAGAGTACCAAAATCCCAGAGGCCTAGGTAGGACTCCAAAGGCCTGGTGCCCTCTAAGGAAATCCCGGTATTTATGTGCAAATGTGGCATTTACCCCAAATGGTGCGCTTTTTAACTTGAGACAGGAGATAGATGAGGTCAGGGGTAGCTAGAAGTAGTCTCCTACCGATAAAAAGGAATGCCTTTGAAGTGGTATATCCTTGCATATGCTTAATGGCAGATGATATTTGAAACGTGTACAAATGTGAATAAAATTGTGTTTGTTTTTAAATGCAGAGTAGACAATTCTCAGAAAGGTGGTAAGCCTAAGAACCAATCATCAGTCTTGAAGCTAGTCACATGCACGTGTAGCCACACTGACCTCCATGACTGGCGGGTGATAGTTTGTAGATGACGATGTGAGTAATTTATCTAAATCGTTTACTAGCCATTCATACTAGCCACGTCATTTTTTGTTATCCTATTGGCCACGTAGTTTCGGGTGCTTCAATTTAGTTTAATGGTGTGAAATGTAAGAATTGTTTTACTTAACCACCATTCATAGCTAGCTACTAGCCCTGGCTTTAGCTCTTTCCAACAGATGGCGTTCTAGCTAGCTAGCAATTCAGCTAGTAGTAGCGGCCAGTTAGCATATTACGCAGTCTGATATTTCACCATGTTTCGATTTCTCTCTTCATGTAATCAGCGCATGCTTCTTTCTAATGTTCAGAGCAGTACTTTGTTTAGGTGTCATTGTGAGTAAATGAGTGTGATTTAACATTTCAAAATCACTTTTAATACCTTCTGGCGCTACAGTAGTGTCGAAAAGGAGTTGTAAAACCAACCCGTTACGTTAGTGGCCAAGCTGGAAAAATACCAGCTAGTTTTTCCACCAACAGTCCCGTGAAGGGTAAAAACCATTTCTTTTTACCTCAGGCAAGAGTCGAGAATGGAAATGAGAAAATACATACTGTGAAAGTAGCCTAGGGATAAACTAGAGGGGTTATCTTTCATAAATTGAGGAGGGCATACTGGATTAAGTTCTGTTCCACTTCAAAATGTGTTGTCTTTAGCCATTAAAGCGCCATATTTTTTACCGCATAGCAAGAGCGGTGCACTTGGAATAATGAAATATTCGGTTAGACACTGCGTAGTACCAAGTGTGAAATTACATTGGCATTCCATTGAGTGACTGACAGGCGGCATGTTATGCCTCTAGGGCACTAGACTGCTGGTGGAAATGCCTATTTTGTTAATGTCATTCCAAGATTTCCCCTGCAGTTACAGATGTTGTGCAACCCAGCTTTCGGTTCTGTGACAGCATGTCCATTTGGATACAGGTGGGACAGTTTGTACAACTTTGAGGTACTTGGGGTTAAAACGCAACAGGTAAACAAGAAACCTAAATCCAGACTTGGCCAGTGCACCGTTAAGATCGTAGAACATAGGCCATTTATTTAAACTTTTTTGATGTCATTATGAATTTGCCGTTAAGTATCAATTTAGTTAGTGTAGTCTAGGCTCTAAACGTATATTACCGTCTAGACTGTTTATTAGGGATTCAGTCAAGTATGAAGATTTTTAATGACCCAGAGAAGATACGTTATACATAACCCGATTTTATTACCAATGAATAAGGGGTGTGATACCCTCCCCTTTCCCCCAAATAACCCAAAGAATGTGTCTCAGGTGGTAGGCTAGACGGTCTAACTAAAACGGCACCTTCACCAAGTGAAACAGAGATGTGTGTGTTTAAGGCCCACTCTCTGTTCCCGACCCCACTGAGTCTGCAAGTTACCTCCCCCAGCTGTTCTGTTAAATCAGCGGTTGTTGCCCAGACGATCCCCTCACCCCGCCATAGGCCGCTTCACCGCCAGTGGGGGTCAGTTCATCCCTGCACTCCAATGTAAGCTAATAGCCGAGCACAAACATTTGATACGGCAACAATCTGGTCTGTCTCAGCCCAAGGTGTCTGTGACTCGAGATGGGCCACCCTGTAGCCTTAGATTGGCTTCATGTTGTGTCTGGCCGTGAACTCCGGGAGTTTTACATTTGACCTCAACCGTTTTTACCATACAGAAGGGCTTAGTCTGCTTCCCGGAGGATGGCCAGGGGGCAGTTCTGTATTGGAGGAGGCATATGTTTGAGCCATATTCATTAGGCGTGGTGCAGTGGTAGTTAGCATGCACTCTCTCTAGGGTTGAGAACCAGGCAGGGCAGGATACAGATGGCACACGGGAATCGCTGTTTAAGTCGTGCTGACAGTCTTATGCTGACGCTGAAACTAGAGCAGAATGGAGAGGCGGAGCTACTGGATGGTCACGAGTCTGGATGGACACCTATTGAGTCGTGTTGACAGAACTGTGAGGATATGAAAGCGAGAGAGAATGAAGTTTATTTTATTAAGGGAGGTGTTTGTCAGTTGACAGATTAACGTCACAGTATCTGAGACCTTTTGATCTTGGTCTAATTTATAAATTCCTCGCAATATCTTCCGATAACACATTTACTGTGATGAAAAATGCAGAAATTATGTAATCGTTCAGACAACAATAGACAGCAAGGACGTATTTAACTGTGCAGGCCTGAAGGTAAATTAACAAGCAATTTAAGGGTCAAAGGTCAGATAGGTCAGCTGAGATTATTTGCTTGACCCTGTGCAGGCCTGAAGGTAAATTAACAAGCACTTTAAGGGTTAAAGGTCAGATGAGATTAATTCCTTAACCCTGTGTATTCCAGACGCAAATATGTAATTGTCCGCTCAGGTACAAACCTCACCTAGATGGTCAGATATAAATCAGTGTCTAATTATTGGGTTTGTGACCAAGCTTCTGACTGGGCGGGCTCAAGGAACGTAGTCAACTCAGCCATAAACACTGTGTAGGAAACAGCCAGGCCTGTAATGAGACCACCTCCTCCTCGTGATTTTCTTTTTCACAGACACACTTATTCATGTGTCTGTCTGTCATGTCCGATCCAGTCGCTACAGCGCTGCGGTTCAGCTCCCACGCTCTCCCAACATCCAACTCTCATAGTTTCCCATTCTCAAGCACGCTAAATATCAGGCTGGTCTTGAAGTGCAGCTGTAATCACGGAGGCTGATGTAATCACCATACAACATCAGTCGTTGACGATTATGTGGATGTGGCGTGTGAGGCTCCGATCTTAACACGGGAATATGCTGGATCTGGTTCTTAGGCCCTTGCTTCAGAGTGGTCTCAAGGGCTGTTGACAGTTCGATGGATGGGTCAGGTAAAGGTGCCGCTGGCAATCGGGCCTGTGTGCTGTGTGCTCTGTACCGTCCCTGAACTGGGCCAGTGCTGCTGGCCATGCACACAAATACTCAAGAATGAGCCCATTCTTTGAGGGCTTAATTGTGGGCCTGCACTGTGTGGATTAGAGGGAGGCGCTCACCCATGCACACTGCTCTCCCCATTGGCTCCCTTGCAAATTGTTCCCCGGGGTGGAAAACCTGCTCACATTCTTAACCGCTGATTTGTATTGTCACCCAGTGCAAGCACATCGGACGGCCTTATCTGTGTGCCAGTCACAGCTAGGACTTGAGAACGGTAATTTTCCATTGCATGTTGGTGGGAGACTTAGGCCTGTGTCCTCACTGGAACCGTTTGCCATGTGAAAACTCCCTGTAAAGACATACAGACTACTGCATCAATGTACAGACTAGTTATGTCGCTGTTGTGGGAGGAATGCATGTTTTTATGTGCTGTACTCACATGTTTTATGAATCTGTTGTTCTCACTCTGTTGGATTCTGCAATCCACAAAAACAAAAACAGTGCCATCAATTTGGCAGCGTGGAACACGTCTCCTAAAATTAACGCCCTAGGCAACGGGCCGTAATTACCACTTTTGTATGGGGACGTCACAGGTTCTGTGTGTGTGTGTGTAGTGCGCGAACGCTACTTCGTACTGTTAAGGAGAAAGTTGAGAAGCCAAATGGAAGAGATGTTGCCACATTAATTCAGTTTTCCCAGCCTAGTGAACTGCCTTCTAAAACCAATGCATATTCACCATTCCAGTGAAAGGGCCATGCAGTCGCTGCTCAAACTACTGATGGTGGTTTAAGGTTGATGTGTGTGGGGCAGTGTCACCAGGGTCAAGCTGGGGATCACCCTGGGGATGCTAATACGATAGCTCAAAGGCTAGCCAGGCGTCTTTTGGTTTAGAAACCAGAATCCCCTCATGGCCCGGTTTTGAAAGTATAATGGAGCCAACTATCCAACTATGTTAGAAAAGAGCGTTTTAAAGGTCCAGATAGTCTTGAAATTTGTGTTCCAGACTGGCTCAGTCTTGAACCCCATCAATTATTGTCTTTCAAACCTACATTCCACGGTTGGCTGGTTTTCCACTGCCAGAATGCATCAAGTATTAGAAATATCTAAATGCCCATGTAAAACTGGAATGTTTCACTGGCTCAAGTAGCCTGGTGTTGAGTAGCAATATTTTCGGCAATGAAGTTCTTGTATAAGGATACTTTCTTTACAGGCTTGTTAACTGCAAATCATTTGTCTTTAGATTAACAGTAGCAATTTATTTATCGTAAAAAGTAGGTATGTTGGCGACAGTGCCAAAACTCATTAATCATTTTGGCCTGCCATGCCATGGTCCCTTGGAACAAAATGAATGTTAGAGAAACTGTGTGGTGCCTATTGTCTCCCAGGAAGTCTAGCTTCATCTTGTTTCAGTTCACTCTTTATTATTAAAAAGTTCCTCTGGGAGAACTGTGAACATGTGCCCTATTTGTTTGCTGCATCTCCCCTTCATTTGGATCAAGTTTTGCATTCTTTTTACAGTACAAAAAAGAGGCACATGTTTGAAATTAAGGAAGGCATGAATGACAAGCATTCAATGTTTCCTGGCAAGCCTTTCATTACTTTGGGTAGTGCATAATGCAACAATGCTGATTGAACCATTAGGCTAAGGAAAGAAAAGTTGACATTTGGTCCCGCCTATATTTATCTCCCAAAGCTTGAGATTGGTTTAGGCTAGTATTGGCAGCAGGAAAACCGATGTTGCACGAGACATTAAAATATAAGCTTTGTGTTTGTTTTTCCATGTCAGCTTGGATACGGTATTGCATCGTTGTACTGTAGAGGACATTCTGACATTCTGAGAACCAGACTGCAAGACCCATCAACACCTAAAGGGGTTCTGATCTGCCTAGCAACAACAGGTAAGCAAATGGAGAAAGCTTAGGCTGATGAATGACTGTTGCCTAATGATGTGTGGTCTTTTAAAAGGGTTTTTATCATAACTAACCCTGGCCAGGCAGCCATCTATACATCTACTCCACATTTAGCTCTTGTCTGTCATTGTGGTCTGAGTCATGAGTCATATTTAGTATTCAGTTCCTCATCTACATGGATGTTAAATGAGCAGAATGTCTCTTAAGGACTGTCTCCAGAGACATGCCCTTGCCTCGTTCACCATCACTTCTGAATCTCTTATGGTTAAATGGTCAGCCAAGCTTGAGCTTTGAATGGCCACCTGGCTGTTAAACTTTACTGAAATTATTTGTACCGATCAGGGGTCGCAGGGTTTTTGGCCACTTGTTCTTTCGGGATTGTCCTTGAAAACATTTACTTGCCCAGGTTTCGGCGCATTAAGAAACATTTTCTCACTGAACTTCACTCTAAACCTCTTACATATTGCCAATGTCGGCTGAATCTGAAAAATAACTTTTTCCCCAAAAAGTTTTGAAAAAAAAACGTTTCTGAAGGTTGGAAACATATTTTCTTCAAAAAGTTTTGAAAGGTTGAAACAATATTAGCGATTTTCTCTGTCCAAAAATAGGTTTGCATCATTGATGAGTACTTGATAAAGGGGTCTACTAAACTCTACTGTGCTCTGCTTTACTCTATTCTGTTTTAGGCTCCTCTGTGCTTCCCTCCCCTCTCTTTTCACCTTGTGTGAAAAATGGCTGTTCTCATCCTGTCTCGACTTGAAAGGTGCACCTCAAAGTCAAAAGCACCTTGAATCTTTCAGGGCTATAAAACAAGTTGATTAAATAAGATGTTATTTGCAGCCAACACAAACTGCACCGTGTGTAAGGCACTACCACGTAAAATCACATCATCCACTTAACTGTGTTGATGTGTTGTGGAGGCCTCCACAAAGTGCATCAACAGCGGTGTAGCCACGTTTATGAGGCTCACTTCCTCTTCCAGACCATCACCCCTTGTTGTTGGAGTTTTAATGGCGTTTTCAGACCGGAGGTAACAAGACACTCTCCTCTCCGGAGAGGAAATGTAAACAACACCCCTGTGCGACCACCCTTGTTCTCCTGTCTTTTCAGGTTTTCTGTGCAGGCACTAGCTGCATTTCCACTGCAAGTCCTCGGAACCTTAACTCCTGGATGGACTTTTTTCGTCAGTCCATCAATCATGTTTTCTTCTTTGCTCTGTTGATGTGTGTTTGGGGTCGCAGAATCTTAAACATGTGAGTGTGAAAGAGTTTGGGCAGACGGCATGGCTGATAATAAACTCAATGGGGCACATCCTAAACACTGTCTGCAGGAGCCGATAAAGCCTCTAACAGTGCAAGGCAAGACGTGTCAAACAGGCCGGGAAAGAAAAAAATCATTTTGGGAAAAATCGTTTTTTAATAATCACGTTCTAAAAATAGGAAGTCATCCACATTTGGACTGTGAGCAGTTTATAACCTGTTGTTTTTGTGTTATTTCGACCAGCGCTTTTCAGCCTACACCTCAGGTAGCCTGAGGTTTACAACTCGCATTGTTAGCGCCGATGAGCGAGGGCAATGGCGCGGCTGTGGATTTGTCTGCTTTGTGAAAAAAGCCTCGTAATTACAACTGAGGAACTAAAGGCAGTAACGCCCAGGCTTTTTGTTGTGTAACTGCCGTACGGTGCCAGGTAAGAGCCGTACTGTGTAAGCTTCATACACGGTTATTGTGTTTCATGCTGTTATTAAGATGCCCATCAGGGGTGGGTCAACCTGTTTGGCTGGAGCACACAGCCAGCTTACCAGACTTGTCACCTACTGTTCTCTGATCTCAGTCAGCCAATGTTGAATATTGAATACGAAATAGAGAGTTTTTGTTTAGAAGCCTTTCGATTTGGTTAGAGACGACCTGTTATTTAGATTGTCGACTATCGACAATTTGTTGACATGATTGCGTTTCACAACACATTTTGTCGTCATCATGTCACCTAGGGCTTATTTAGCACAGGAAGAGGAGTGTTACCTTTCTTTGTTCAGTCCTCAAAATATCCTTTTATCCAGCAGGTTCTTGTTATGACACTCTGGCTTAGAGGATCTTGCTTGGTGTGTACTTACCAGAAATCAGTTACAACCCACCTGAACATTTCCATCCAAGTGAACTGTGTTTGCATGTGAATATGATACTGGGTGTTTTTCTCACCATGAAGAGTGAAACTGTTACGGGAAACGTAGCTACGCTAGCCTTTTAACTTTACAAATACTGTACTGATGAATGTGGACATAAATATTCTGGCAGTGATGATGGGATCTGGACTGTACTGGGAAAGCATGATGAAGCGTCTGCAGAAAGAGTGAAAACTTGAGTTTTTCATCTCATTCCCATGGAATGATTTTTCACAGAGCGAGTCAGATCCACACAGTTTCTACTGTGCGGACACTGGAAACCTCTACATGCCTTTTTCCTTTGCCCAGACACTCTCTGGAACCACTCTGAATCCCATCCAGTAGTCTTTCTTGCCTGCATTATGTCAAAGGCATTAGAAGTTATTACATTAAAGAGTTGGATATCACCAAAGTCTCTGTTCGGTTCTCAGCTTGACTCTGTAGAGGGAATGTTCTCGACTCCTTCCCAAAGACCACTTACCGTCCAGACCATAATAAGAACGTCAAATGTTCCCTTGGCTGCAATGCTGCTATCCTTGTGTTTTCCCTCCTATGTGTGTGTGTGTGTGTGGTAGGTGTGTGTTTGAGGGGTTTGGCTTTTCAGTCCAGCTGTCTGCTACACTCACACAGGATCAGATAGAGGGGCTCACGTGCTGGAACAGGCAAGAGAAGGGCTTGGGGGGATGCACTGAGAGAGAGAGAGGTAGGGACAGAGGGAGGGAGGGGGCACAGAGAGAGAGAGACCGAGAGACAGAGACCGAGAGAGAGAGAGAGAGAGAGAGGGGTGGAGCACGTTTCGGATGAGCCACCAGGCTGACATTCTGGATTGAGGAGCTCGTGTGTGAACATAGACAAGTGTGGTTCAGTTTTGTTTTAATTTTTTCCCCGCAACTTCACACGCGCATTGTTACTCTCCCTCTCCATCCGGTCTGAGCCAGAACCTTCTAGTCTCGGGACTCCTGACCGTTGAGACTTACTTGGTTGACGGTGGCTGCTGCTGCTAAAGAGTGGATTAGTCCGGGGTGCTGTGTCCAGCCCCTGTCTGAGGCAGGACAGCAGCAGACACAGGACCTTAAAGCCCCGGCTTGGTGGCAGGGTAAGTAGCTGGCTTTCCTCACCTGTCTCCTCATGAGACTTCCCTGTGAGCTTCACCATCCACCAATACAGAAAAGACAGAACAGTGAGAACCCTCGCTGTTTACCTCTGGGTACTGGGAGAGTTTCATGCTTTTTGCTTTGTCGGGCTTTGATAGAGTGTTCATTTGGAGAGGATGGGGAGTTATATATATTTGGAGCGTGTGTTTGAACTTTGGATTTGGAGTCAGTCTTGTCTCACCCATTCCCAGGGTGACTTAATCAACAACTCGTGCACCACAGTCAAAGGAATGTCCTGTTGGCTTTCAAATCTACGGCTTGTGCTGGTTCTAAATGTTCTAAATGAAATAAGGAGAAAAGAGAACATCCCACTGGGAGAATGGATGCGTCGCAATGTTTAAAATAGAAGCGTTGAAACTATTGCGTGGCGTGACCCTGTTGAAGTTCACACACCGTTAAAAACCCCACACACGCAGGGAGACACGCATGCCTGGAATAAGCGTTTGCATTTGTCGAGGTGTGAGAGAGCTATAAGTCACCCGTGGGGTTTGGGGCCTGGTTGGAGAGATATCTAAACTACCAGGGCTGAAGTAAATGGCTGATGAAACCAAACAGAGCTAAGATGGATGGTGCAGCCTTGGCCTCTGCCTCTCCCTCCGGTGCCTGCCCGTCCAGTTAACAACAGCTCTCTCCCCCCTCCATAGTAAATCCGGCTGGATTGCGATTGTGTACGAATGAGGAACCTAAATGGAATCCACAGGACTCCCCTAAGCCCTCTCTCACCCCTCTCCCCCCTCTACACCCTCCCCCATACCCTACAAATCCTCCAATCTGGCTTTGCTATCGCTGGCTGCCCCCCCCCCTCTCCCCAAGAACAGGCACATAACAGGACTTCGAGACACACAACTCTTGGAAGTGCACAGCCCCACAATAGCCTCGGCTGGGTCATTTCAGAGAAAAGGGGGATGATTAGGAGCTCCATAGCTTGTGCAGGTGTGTGCCTGTCTGGGTTGTGTTAAGCCACGATGCGTGTGTAAATGCGTTACATCAGGATCTCTCTCCCTTTAACACCCGGCCCGGTAGAGGTTACGGGGTCGGGTCGGTCGCCTCACTGATTGAGGTTTGCGGAGGCGGTGTGTTGGAGAGCAGAGACTGTGACCCGCTCTGGACCCGGCGTGTGCGGTGGACTGGATAATGAGAGAGAACTGGTGTAGACTCGCACAGGCGACCTACCGTTAACCTCTTTTTCAACTGGTGGGAAAAACAGGCCCTGCCTCTCTAGCCTCGCATGACTTTTATTGAAATGTCAAAGTGCTTAGGCAGCACAATACTCGCGCATGTTTAAGGTCAACGCTCAGGCCCATGTAGACGGCCCTAAATACATCCACAGGGTGCAGCTTAGGGAGATCCTGCAGTTGGCTCTTAACGTGCAATTTTCTAATTTGATTCGCAGTAAACTCAAAACATTTTCACTTAGACTTTTTATTTCTTCCTGGGTAGCTTTTATGACAATGCACCGAATGCAAAAAAGCGACTCGAGGCCCTCACAGGATATTACAACATCTCCAGACAGAACAATAGCCCCACGATCCTCCTCTTCGTACCCCTTCAGAGTTTAATTTCCTCTCAAGAAACCTTGACAGCTGCAGTCGGTCCTGGGCAGCACCAGTCCTTGGCTTTGTCTTGTACTCTCGCCTGAACATCTTGGAACCTTTCTCTTTTCGGAGTACTAAGACTGAATATTTCCTCATAATCGTAGTCTGGGAAAACACAGAAAGGGTGCCATATCTTGTGAGCAAACAACTGGTTGTTTTTCATGAAAGCATTCAGGCTTGGGTCTACATTTTCCATGAACCAGTGAAACCCACAGATTTTTTATTTTCTTCTGTTTGTCATCCAAGCAATGGCTTAAGTACATGTATATTATCTTATGAATTGGATCAAAAGAAATGGAATACCACAGGCCAAAGTTTACTATTTACATTCAAAGTCCCGTGAGGTTTGGATATGATTCATTTTATGATTCAGCTTCATTTTATTCCAGTGACTGTTTAGGAGGAGTTCGTGGTTCCGCTGACGTTACTGAAAGATTGACCACTTGGCACCTCCATGTGTCTACATTTGTTCAAAATTCTTTTCTGGAGGGAATGCATAGTTGCAACGGAGTTTAGCAAAATAGATTCCATAAAGCTTTCAGAACCGCCCCTCCCCCCCTCCCCATCTCTCGCCACACTCCTCCAAAACCAACATAAAAGGACATAGGTCAATGTAAGTGCCAGCATTGACCAAAAGGATGGATTTATCATCCTTCAGGTCAAGGTTCAAGCCAGTCTCTGGCCCTTTTAAACATAATTACCGTCCAGACTGTTGCCATAGCTGTCGATCAATATAGGGTTTCCTTTCTCAAGACACTAAATCTAAACAAATCTATCTTGGTTCGCTTGGACATCCCTCTTCATGAACTGTATTGAGTGCTGGGTCCTGCTCCATTAGCATGGCACAGGGCCAACACCCCTCGGGGAGAATCTCGTGTCATCGGCTTCAACTGACCAGCCTTTCCGTTAGAATGCTCATCAAGAGAAACACACTGTCCCCTTTAGAACACGGATGACACCCTTGCGAATCACCGGCATGACAACAAACCAGCTCGCAGTCGTGCCGTGCAGCTTCAGTTACAGCTTTGGTGTCGGTCTGTGCGTCTGACCTTCAATGGAAGCCATGTAACAGAAAGATATGACCTCAGTATTGCCCGCTAAGTGCAGATAGGGCGAGATGGGCTTCAAGACTGACGTCTGGTTCTGGAAACAAACTGGAACACTCAGTTCTGGCCGGTAGTGGTTATCTGGATGTTAGCCTGTCATACAGTCACAACAAAGGAATCTGAGGTTTTTGCTTTACAAACCTTACCCTGACTGCACAGTATTAAGTAGTATTTCCATTGTAATGCTAAACTGTGTGTAGACGGTGTCCAGAAGACACTGTCCTTCTCAAGGAGGGTGGAGCTGTTTGTCAACCCATTATTTAATGGTATTAGTGCTTTTCAAATGTGTTTTTAATCACCCATGACAGTTTGTTCTGTCGCCTACACAGGTACAGGCAAAACCTTGAACCTTGTGAATGCATTTCCCGATGTTTGCATAGCACAGTCAAATGAATGCATCTCATTTGTTCTCACAAGTTTTGAACTGTGCTGCTGTTGTAGTCGTAGCCTTGCACTCTCTCTGTTGGCTCTGTCTTCCTCATTCCGAAACGCAAGCTTAATACACACCGTGGGAGTTGAGACTGTATTTGGATGTTTTCTCCTTCCGCCCATTCATCATCCAGTTTATAGGCAAGGTTACAAGAAAACATCCTCTATGTGCAGTATTACAAAGCAGGCCTGTGAGGGTTGACACCCACGATACAGCTTTGCCTGTTTGTTCCAAGGAATGACACTCATGCAATGGGTGCACCCATTTACACCCATGCGAAACTGTACAAATCACTGCGGTTTGATCACACAGTAAGGAGAAAGGCGTACAATAGACAATAATTTGTGTTGAGTTGTGTTTGACTTTCTGTTATCTGACGCGACGGAAAGACAAACTGATTTGGTCGATATTTAACGAAAAAGCTGCAAGGGTACAATAGATGCACTACACAGTGCAGGACCCATCCAGACTCTACAAAAATACACAGCAATTATTCTGTATCTTCAATAACGCCCATTCAGCAGTCTATTAACTCCTTACAACCCGAGTGACTGACAGTCTTCCATTGTTGCTAGTCAAAAGCGCGCCCGGCCAGCCACGTTAACAATACAGCAGCCAGCGCTATATCCCAGCGGAGGGAGAGAGACGAGAGACAGACCGGATCAGATAGCATCCGCACAAAACAACACTACGGAAGGCCTTATCGAATGACAGTGATGCATCAGCGCCAGTCTGTGACTCCTACCCTGGAGATCCACATCTCTCTGGGCTGCCTAGCATCCGAGGGACCCCAGGAAACTGCCTTGTTTCACGGGGAGAATATGCAGAGCACAGTTGGCCGTCTAGTGATACCGCTAGTACCGATACCGCACTTTAGTAAAATCTTTCATTCTAATTTTTTGAAAAGGCCTGTTTGAGAATGATTGGTAGGTGGGAGAAGCTTAATACATGTCTGAGAATAGGCAGCTTTTAAATTCATGTTCTTTTGGTGACATCTGCTGTTGTTGTGATTATTAGTGCCTTATTATCAACCTACCAGACATGATGGGGAATAAATGGCCCTTTAAGTACAATACACACATATATTTTCAGGGGACAAAAAACAGGGAGAGAATTAAGCAGATATATTTGCGCAGCATTGTTATTATTTAACGAAAATCTCCCGTCATCCCGTGTGCTTTGTACTATTCCAGTTCATTTGTCACACATGACGCACTAATACACTGCGATGATGGAGAGCTTTCATTAGATATTAATGGAACAGTCCGGCACTGTGTGAAGATCATTTTTCTCCAGGCCTCATACATGAAGTTTAGAAGAGGTCAAAGGTTAATGGACTTATAAAGAGATAGACCTGACTGTAGTAACGACTGACCCTTTGATTTATGTGAAGCTTTGTTAGTATACAAACAGTGGCTTGTTACACACTACTAGATTTATGTTATACGGTGACTTTTGTGCTTTTGTGACACATCCTCTACACACACTGTAAATGTACGCAAAGTCTGTTGACTGTTGCTATGTGCATTAAGCTACAAAGGTCGTATTATTCGCCAAAAACCACCAACTTCTCACCTTCCGAGGGGTTATTCAAGTGAACTAAGCCGCCAGACTCACCCTGTCACCACACTCAAATGAAAGAGTTCTGCTGTGTGGATTTACACTATTGGTGTTTACTCAGCGAACGAGCGTTGATTCATCTTTTGTGTCCTACTGTAAGCATGTTCAGCGAGTCGTTTTACTGGGTCTGGTCTGCCTACCTTATTTGGGCTATGTTTAGCAAGGTAAACATTGCTACCGACATACACACTCCCACACACACACACACACACCCTACAATATTAACCACAGTTTTTTTTTCTTTTTCTTCTTCTTCTTTGTGTTATGATGAGCCATAGAGCATGCATGTTGGTAAGTGTGGTTGGAAGTGTTTATTTTATGTCTTATCACAGAAGCACAACTGATACCCATTGAGGATGTGGCTCGTTCCTTAATCACAGAAGCGTTAATCAGGGAGAGTGTTGACACAAGACACAACCCTTCGTCCACTTTCCTTCCCTAAGAGTGGGGTGGAAGAAACCTATATCTCTCTGATAGGATGACGACAATGTTTGTTTTCTGCCGGACTGAAGAAACACCAGTGTTTTTACTTCACGCAATCTTTGCCAATGAGAATAAAGCACCAATGACCATCCTTGTTAATGATTTGACATTTGTATAATACCTTGTTTGTAGCCATTAGCCATGATATCATTGACTTGGCCAGAAACTGGATAGAACTACGGAACTCCTATATAGAACCCAGAATCTTGGAATGTTTTCATTTCAGCCAAACAGAGAATATTGGATGAGTTATCAGCCTTTGAGAAAGGCCTGGTCACTGAGTTTAGAAGGAACCCCGTACCAAAAGCATAAAGGGGGTACTTAAGCCCCAGCCTTGAGAAGATCAAATATTTGATTTGTGTAAGTCGTTTTCGGGGTGACCTCATCTGCAAGGATGGGTGTCTGTTTGGTCCAAACGTGTGTGTGTGTGTATGCAGTAGGGGGGGCTGCAGTGCACATAAAACATCTAGGTGACCTTGATCCTGCAGACTAGGGGTCTCTGCATGAGAATATAAAAGAGGCGACTGTTCCTGGAAGATAAGGGTGAAATCAAACCCTCACCACAAGACAACACTTTCCAATGACCTAAACATGCTTCTCCATGGGAAAGCACCGTGAGACTGCTAGAAGTAAAGATTCTCCTCAATGTTTGAGCAGAGGGAATCTCCAATCAGGTATGATGCTATATTGAGTTTTTAAAGCGATCCCGCATTTTCCCAATACAGCCGGGATTCCTGGCAAGTCGAGCACAGATTGCAGAACAGCTAAACTCCCCTTGATTAGCTAAGATTAGGCCTTTGCTGATGGTCATGGGTGGAAAATAATCTGTTTTCTGACCAGGTGGTCCATATGCTGTCTGCAATGATCCAAATGGATCCCAAGCTCCATCTGACTGTCCTGTTGAACGTTTGGCAGTCTTTCTAGCACTTACAGTACGAGAGCATCACTGCCCCGTTAATGTGGTTGTAGAACCACTGCTGATCAAAGCTTCTTGCTAAAGATTAAGATTAACATGGGGAACTGTGTGACCCCCGGTTGTGGATTTAAAAGTTAGAAATGTGTTTTTCTTGTACTTTGGGTCGCAGGTTTAATTTTGAATCCTCCTCTGGGGCAGAGTGCATTGACATACTTTGATATGTTTTAATTTGCACATGTATAGTGTTGTATCCGAGGGCTGATCTGAGTCAACAGTGGTAGAGGACTGTAATCCCAGAGCGTCCTGTTTGGCCTGATGATGTCTGCAGGCTCTACAGTGTTGATAGTAAACAGTGGTGGGTCATACTGCCCGACCTTCTAAGGCTATACTTTCTCACTAAGCTTTCGAGAGAACCTTTTTCACCACCACCAAAGGGTTCAACTGAACCACTATTATTACTGGGTGGGGTAGGCAGGCCGTGTGTGTTTTCAGTCGAAATGCCTGAAATTCTTACAGCTTAGATGAAGAGTAGTTTGTGCGTGTGTGTGTGTGTGCACCACAGCTGGTAACAGCGTCTGGTACCAGCCTGTCCCTGACCTGGGCTAATTGAATCTCCACCAGGGACAGAAGTGTTGGGGTTAGTCATGCATTTCAGACTCACCTTCACATACCTTGTCTTTATTATACCTCAGGGAGAAAACAAACAGCTCCAGGTGTTCTCCCTGGCCTGTGTTTGTCAGGATCCTTTCATTAAGTTCATCTTCCAAAATGTTTCCTTTCTAGAATGATATACTCTTACGCGCAGAAAATTGAACATTTTAACTAGAATTGTACTTAAAACCACCTTTTAGGATTGATTCAAGCAAAGGATTGATTTAATCAATAGTGTAGCAACTACAAGACCTACACCTCAAAGTCTAAGTTAGACTAATATTCTAAAGTCTTCAGTTTAAACGTTCAAAGTACCTCACAATTGTTCTAGAACACGCCTGCTAACCTTTGCTCTTCCGCCTCCTACAGTTTTTGTCCATTATACTTTAAATCAAATTCCCCATACATACCATTATCTAAATGTTGCCCTAAAGTGATAGTAATTGTGAGAAATAGATAACTTAATCTTTTATTGTCCGGTGTTTAAGGGCCCTGACATCCACGTCTGCTGTCAGGCTGTGAAATAAATAACTGTAATCACCGGGGGCGACATATGGCCTTGTTTATACAGTCCCCTCTCAGTACACGGGCTGCACCATTTACTTCCCTTTTGTGTTTTGACGGCTTTGAATGGAGGTCATCCATGTTTACAACCCCATTCCTCAGGTCTTCCTTTCTCTACATGTGACCATGTTAGCAGGCCAGGGCTTCTCTCAAATCAGATCTGGACTAGATTACACGGGGAACATCTTTGATGAACGCTCCCCAATCTAATTTCAGCATCTTTCCCCCCCCCCTTATCTCCTCCTCTGCTTTCAGGGTGGACTTCAACGTGGCAGGATGCCTACGTCGACATATGAAGAACCCCATTAGCGACTAACAAGAAACACATACAGTTCCTTTCATGTCCACTTATTCAAAATTGGATTTCCTGAAAACGAAAAAAACTAATGTTTCTTTTGGTTTGTGTTTAACTAAACAGCTAGTGACACAAAATGTTTTTTCTTCTTCCCCCGGCCTAAGTGGAATCCTTTGAACATGCTTGCCAAAATTACTTCAAACTATCCCTCTTGAGGTACTATCAAAATAGTTTTATCGTAGTAGCTTCATTTCCACAAAGCCTGAGATATAAATTTCCTCTGATGTCAGATAGACCCTACATTTTATCTGAGAAGAAGAAGGTGGCTTCTGGTACAGATATATTGTGTAAACACAGATTAGCGCTGAACTGTCACATCTGCACTGTCATCACTGTCATCACAGCTTTGACCGCTAATGTTGCTATGCATGTCGTTACTGTATTGTCCAGTTGGAAAACAGCTAGCGGCGGTTTGCTGACACGTGTTCCATTCCTGAACAAACGGCTCCATCACACATCACAGCACCTAACCTTCTGGATGTTTGCTGGGGTGGTTGGGGTGGGGTGGGGGTTAAAGGTCAGTGAGTTAGGCTCACATCCAAGCTCTGCTGACTGTCACTTCCAGGGAGGGGTCGTGGAAGGGACGAAGAGATACAGATGTCAGGGCCAAGGATTAACAAAGGCCAGCGTCTCTCAGCGTCTCAAGATATGTTGGATTGAAGGACCAAGCAGTGCTCCTTTAAGAAATGTAGGACCTTTTTTTTGGGGGGGGGGGGGGGTGGAAAAAGTTAATCTTTGCCATGATACACACACACACACACACACACACACACTTCTCTGCTTCAACCCATGTGAAAGGTTTTAAGCGATGAGTAATAATCATGTGTCAGAATGTGAGGGCCCTCCATAAAAGCACCCCCTAATGGGTTTCCAGTCCAGATTAACAAGGTTGTGTTGGAGCAAGGCGCGGGGGTCTTGGTTGGCAGTATTCAGCTTGTTAGTTCCCTGCCCGGGGATAGGTGTAAGACGTGTCACTCTGATGGAGATGTTATGCACCGTTAACCATCCACCACCACTGAGAACACAAACACGTCTCAAGCACATCTATGCACGCTGCCAAAAGGCTGGGACCCAAGAATGAAGCAGTCAAAGTTATTACAAAATCCCCCCCCCTCCACACACACACACACACACAAACTGACACATCTGCACACACACAATTACACATACACACAAAAAGATCTTGTCCTGGCAGCTCAGGAGATAGAGATCTCCAGCAGACCTGGAGCCGCTGGCTACGTTCTGCCTGCCTGCCTGCCTGCCTCTAAGCTTGGTTGCCTCTGCCTGCCTGCTTGTTTGACTACCTCCCCACCTGCCCAACTTGGCTACCTATGCCTGCCTCGAAGCTTGGCTGCCCCTGCCTGCCTCTGAACTTGGCTACCTCGGTCTGATTGCCTCCCATCCTGCCTCTGAGCTTGGCTACCTCTGTCTGACTGCCTCCCATCCTGCCTCTGAGCTTGGCTCCCTCTGTCTGACTGCCTCCTATCCTGCCTCTGAGCTTGGCTACCTCTGTCTGACTGCCTCCCATCCTGCCTCTGAGCTTGGCTCCCTCTGTCTGACTGCCTCCCATCCTGCCTCTGAGCTTGGCTCCCTCTGTCTGACTGCCTCCCATCCTGTCTCTGAGCTTGGCTACCTCTGTCTGACTGCCTCCCATCCTGTCTCTGAGCTTGGCTACCTCTGTCTGACTGCCTCCCATCCTGCCTCTGAGCTTGGCTCCCTCTGCCTGCCTGACTCCCTGCTTGCCTCCAAGCCTGCCTGCCAGTGGCAGCAGCTAGCTAACTGCCCAGCCAGTGGCAGCAGCTAGCTAACTGCCCAGCCAGTGGCAGCAACTTAGGCTCTCACTTGCGGCTCCCTGCCCACTTTTACCCAGACCTGTTTTTCTCTGGCAGCCAATCCACATCCATCTCTCTGAACAGAAGAGGTGCCACACTACACCGCCCCTGTCCTTATCTTATCAGCTGTGTAGCTAGGCTCTCTACCTTTTGTAAACAAAGATACACTATCTCAAACTATCTGGTCTGGGTGTGAACACCCCAAATACACCTTGATAACAAATAGCTTGGGTAACAGTGATATGCGGACGTTTAGCACAAACCTTTCTTTGATATTTAGTGAAACCAAGATACAGGAAGTTGAATATATGATTCTGATCATTAAATGGGACAATTTCTTTTTCAGAATGTCACATTATCACATGAATTACTTATGCCTCCTTATAATGAACTACCTCAGAGTGGCTTTTGTTAGTTGGTTTCATCTCGAGAGATTAAACAGACAACCTAAGAGCTCATATATGACATGTCATCAAATCAAAGACAGAATCATTGACTTAAATTCAGTAACAAATGCAGCCAGTTTTCCCAAACAGAGTATCAGTTACCTAGAAACCTCCTCTGACACTGCTGCCAGATTTCAGTGTTGGCAAACCCCTTCACATGATTCTTGTTGATCTGTGTCCATGTTGAGATAGTCTTACACATTCTTTCCCCTCTGTGTTATTGACTGTGGTCTTGTTTACACAGACAAGTTGGAACAGTCTCGTCAGAACATAGATGGATGTGAAGGTTGTGCTGTGGACAACCATCAGATCTGCTTTACTGGCCCTGGTTGACAAACACCCGTGGCTGCCCGAGACCTAAGGCTTTCATTTGATACGTACAAGCCCAGACTAGGCTCCTCTCAGTCCCTTTGGCCATCCCACTTCGCAAATACTGGATAAGGTCCTAGTTTTATATTGGTATTGGTACACAGAAGGTCAAATGTGTTGTCAAAGCTTCCTTCAAGCCTATCAGTTGTAAGTGTAGACTTTGTGAGTTATTTTTTGATGCTGTACAAAGTATTTTTTTTAAGTGACAGTTTAGGTTCTGTACGTACTAGACGGGTTCGTTGTGGGAAAACTCATTATCAGCAACCTTCCTAACTTCCAAACAAGACAGGGAGAATCTGGCCCCGTGTGCCCTTCACCAAAAAGGAGGTCATTTGTGTTACATAAACACATCCACGCTCTGTTGTATAACACCAGGAGCCATGATGGAGCGTTTATGGTTTGAACGGTCGAAGGCTCGCGGGCTCCATTGTGGCTCAAACCTTTGATATGTCAGAGGAGTCGTGTCGGATCCCTGACACCTTGTTTTTACCAGGAAGCGGTTTCCTGACGGCTGCCCCGTAGCGGATAGTCCGTATAATATAACATGTCACCTATTCAGGACCAGAGCCATTGTGAGGATGCCAGTTTGCCTCACGGCTACGCTTCTCCCTCTTCCGCTCACAATAAAAGGCTCTGAAACACGATTTGATCGGCTTGCTTTTGCCTTTCCCGAGCCACTGCCCCGTCAGCGGCCTGATGTAAACTTGTCGGGTTTCGGTAACCGTTAACCGGTAACCGTCAGCTAACGAGGCAGGCTAGCGACAGCGAACACCCGGATCCGACAGTTAAGACAAAAGCAGGGGACTAACTGGCAGTTAGGAAACAACACCAGGGGTGTTTTCATCCTGACATGGCCGACACTGATCTGAGTTCTACAGTCAGAGGGGGAAAACGATCTGTCTGCAGGACTACAGAAACTGTGATTGTGAAGAGAATGTGTTAAGACTAAGCAGCCCTCCAGGCCTTGTCAACACCACAGCAGAGAGAGGGGGAGAGAGAGAGAGAGAGAGGGAGGGGGAGAGAGAGGGAGGGGGAGAGAGAGGGGAGAGAGAGGGAGGGGGAGAGAGGGAGAGAGAGTGGGAGAGAGAGTGGGAGAGAGAGTGGGAGAAAGAGGGGAGAGAGAGGGAGAGGGAGAGAGAAGGGAGAGAGAGGGGGAGAGAGAGGGAGGGGGAGAGAGAGGGAGGGGGAGAGAGAGGGAGGGGGAGAGAGGGAGAGAGAGGGAGGGGGAGAGAGAGGGAGGGGGAGAGAGGGGAGAGAGAGTGGGAGAGAGAGTGGGAGAAAGAGGGGAGAGAGAGGGAGAGGGAGAGAGAGGGGGAGAGAGAGGGAGGGGGAGAGAGAGGGAGGGGGAGAGAGAGGGAGGGGGAGAGAGAGGGAGGGGGAGAGAGAGGGAGGGGGAGAGAGGGGAGAGAGAGTGGGAGAGAGAGTGGGAGAAAGAGGGGAGAGAGAGGGAGAGGGAGAGAGAAGGGAGAGAGAGGGGGAGAGAGAGAGGAACAGAGAGGGGAGAGAGAGGGGGGATAAAGGGAGAGAAAGAGGGGGAGAAAGGGGGAGAGAGGGGGAGAGGGGGGGGGATAAAGGGAGAGACAGGGGGGATAAAGGGAGAGAGAGGGAGAAAGAGGGGGAGAAAGAGGGGAGAGAGGGGGGATAAAGGGAGAGAGAGGGCAGAGAGAGGAGAAAGGGGAGAGAGAAGGGGATAGAGAAGGGGGGGAAAGGGAGAGAGAGGGAGAAAGGGGAGGGAGAGGGTGAGAGAGGGGAGAGAGAGGGTAGAGAGAGGGGGAGAGAGGGGGAGGGAGAGAGGGGTAGAGAGAGGGGTGGCCTCAGATGACACGAGGAGGAGGCTACAGTGGCTTCTTCTCCTACTAGGACGTATTTACTCCCACTGTGGCAGCTGTTTGAAAAGGAGAGTGAGAATAAACAGTGGAAAAAGGACAATAATTCAGTTTTAGTTTAGTTGTAGACAATACATTATCACCGTCAAACACCATAAGTCACTTCGAGAGCATAACACAAACATAATCAGTGGTGTGCAGAGAGGATATATAAACCCCCCTGGTTTCACGGCTGTGAGTGCATGTTTGCACAAGCCCTGTTAAAATTAAATAGGGTCTAATTGAGGCACAGTCACATGCTTAACGTAGCGCTGCAGGCGAAAGGTGGGGGCGGCTGAGACCAGGCCAGCTATCTCATAGCTTTGGCAGACATGCTAATTGTGGAGCCTGTATAAATAGAGACGCTAATACCTCCGTGGACTTTATGACCCACGTGTCGGCCATTTTGGATCTGATGAACCTCGGTGGTGGTCAGTTGCGCCGGCTAATATGGCATACATCTCATGGAAATTTCTGGTGGCATATTTTGCATGAGGTCTGCTTTGCATGAAACATGTATACCGCGGAACTGTCCAGAGAGCCGTTTCCTCATACTGTAAATACACTATTACAAACCTAGTGCTCTCTCTCCCCCACTCCCCGTCTCTCTAATAGCTGTGTGTGGACCCCGTCTCTCCCTCTCTCCCCCCCACTCCCCGTCTCTCTAATAGCTGTGTGTGGACCCCGTCTCTCCCTCTCTCCCCCACTCCCCGTCTCTCTAATAACTGTGTGTGGACCCCGTCTCTCCCTCTCTCCCCCCACTCCCCGTCTCTCTAATAGCTGTGTGTGGACCCCGTCTCTCCCTCTCTCCCCCCCACTCCCCGTCTCTCTAATAGCTGTGTGTGGACCCCGTCTCTCCCTCTCTCCCCCCACTCCCCGTTTCTCTAATAGCTGTGTGTGGACCCCGTCTCTCCCTCTCTCCCCCCACTCCCCGTCTCTCTAATAGCTGTGTGTGGACCCCGTCTCTCCCTCTCTCCCCCACTCCCCGTCTCTCTAATAGCTGTGTGTGGACCCTGTCTCTCCCTCTCTCCCCCACTCCCCGTCTCTCTAATAGCTGTGTGTGGACCCTGTCTCTCCCTCTCTCTCCCCCCCACTTACCCCCTCTCTCTAACAGCACTGTGTGGACCGTAGTCCCAGTCACAGGCTCATTAAGTGCCCTCCAGTCATCCCTCCTTTCTTATCCGTCCTTACCTCATTTTTTGTACTCCACAAGCTGATTAACTTAAGGCAGAGCCTTGCACCTAAATATCTCTCTGTTTCTCTCTCTGTTTCTCTCTCTCTCTGTGTACCAGTGCTTTTCTCTATTCCCCCCCCTCTCTCTCTCTCTGGCTTAACCTGTATGGGTGCCCTCTAGGCCTTCCTAATTCTTTCTTGATGTTTAAATGTTGTTGATTTGAATCGCAAATGAGACACACAGGAAACGTAAGGTATGTGGGAAACGGCTGTGCTTCACACGTACAAAACATTCAACGCATTCAGCAACAGCTTAACCAAGAGACTTTGATCAAAGACACACAACACGATAACGTTCACCAGGCAGAGAGACCACCCCAACTCTGTTACGATCCAAAAATGAAATATGGAAATTCCAACTGGTTGTGTTTACACCGAGGCCCCCTCTGGTTCCCTTTTGAACCGACTCGTCCACATCCAGACAGGACGCTTGCCAGCATATTTCTCAGGGAAACATTTCCACACTCATCTGTGTCGGATTTGCATGTGAGACAGGGTGGACCATTCCCAAACCAGGAAACTCAGTCCACCCCCAAGTTCAGACCGCATGGCTCTGTTATTGTGTTCCGTATGCAGGCAATCCAGAGGACGACTACGGGTCCTGGTGGGTTGACAAGTTTTGCTTTGTTGTATGATATTGTGTTGGTGTCAGTCAGCCAGACAGTCTATGGAGGGGCGAGGGAGGGTGGGGTGTGAAGTGAGGGACTCGTGCTATGAAGTCATTTCTCAGCTGAGGGCCTGGGAAGCTCAGGTTAGACCCCGGGCTTTAAAAACCAAACACACACACACAGCTCCTTCCCCCCTCGACATACACTCAGGCTAGTCTCCTCACCCCCCACTGAGCGGCCCGAATGGGCCAAGGGAAAGAGCTGCCAGCATGCCAATCAATCACAGCCCTCTGGCTCCCACTCCCAGCCTCACACTCACAGGGTCCGCCAGGGGCATTCACTGTGGAGCAGCCATTCATACTCTCTCTCTCTGTCTGTGTCTCTCTCTCTGTCTGTGTCTCTCTCTCTCTCTGTCACTCTGTCTCTCTCTCTCTCTCTCTCTCTCTCTCTGTCTCTCTCTCTGTCTCTCACTCTCTGTCTGTCTCTCTCACTCTGTCTGTCTCTCTATGTCTCTCATTCTCACTCTGTCACTCACTCACTCTCTCTGTCTGTTTCTCTCTGTCTCTCTGTCTCTCTGTCTCTCTCTCTCTGTCTCTCTCTCTCTCTCTCTCTCTCTCTCTGTCTCTCTCTGTCTCTCTGTCTCTGACTCTGTCTCTTTCTCATTCACTCACTTTCTCATTCATTCTAGGTTCCTTCTCGTATTATCTGTGTGTGTGTGTGTGTGTGTTATCTTTGTCTGCCTCACAGGGGTTTTGGGATGGTATGCTAAACGTTGTCCATTCGTCAGTCATGCGAGCAGTGCTCTTCAGTGGCATGTTCACTGCTCCACAGATCAAAGGCAGCTCTTCCTTGGTGTCTCAGGCTCATAGACCCAGGTCAGCCTCAGATCCTGTCCACATTCACACAGACTCTGACAGGCCTTATTTAGTCATGTGAATCCCTGCCTGCCTTCCACACATGTGTAAAAGCAGAGCATTTAGGCTTCGCATTATATGTGGCTGCGGATTCGGTTGAGACGGAATTGTTCGATTCGATTTAACCTGGAAACGGTACTGCAAAAAAAAAAAGTAGAAGTAAAGTTTAGTTTAAAGCAGTAAAGTTTTCCTGAGGTGCAATGTTAAATATCATAATGCATGAGTTTATGCAATTTCCTTGAGCTCTAGGTTCAGTTTGCTTGTGTTGGCCGTCTCACTTCCTGTTGCCACAGCCCTACCAGCAGAGTGAGACATAGAGAGAGAGGGAAAGAGAGAGAGAGAGAGGGCAAAAGGAGGAGTGACTGAGAAGGAGGGAAGGGGGAGGGCCCAGTTTAGGGGGCAGAATGACAGGCGGTCCGGTGGGCGGTCCCCGGCGTGCTAGAGTTTCTGCAGTGTGTGTGTGTGAGTGAGTGCTGATGGTATCAGACCTGCAGTGTGAAGGGGAGACTACAGCAGGAGAGAGAAACACACAGAGAAGGAGACCTACAGAGGAAAATGTTCCTACCCTGGAGTACCCTGCTACAGAGGACCCTCTTCACTCACCATGGTGAGCCCACACACACACACACACACACACACACACACACACACACACACACACACACACACACACACACAGCCTCGCTGTGGGCCACATGGAGTAGAGCGCAGAAGCTGTGCATGTGTGTCTCTTGTGTGTGTGTTTTTTTAGCCCTAGGTGCTACCGGCTAGGCTGTACCTTGCTGCTACGGGGGAGGGGAGGAGAGCCATGCTGGTCTTCACTGAGGTGTTAAGACTGTTGTTAATCCTACTGTAGAGAGGCAGAGGAAAAGCCCACCATTGTCTTAAGATCTTTTGTTGAATGCAGAAAAGGCTTGCATGAGGCAGACTGAGAGGTTGAATGGATGTGCATTCGCTGTAGTGGATTCTTCCCAAGGGCTTGTCCTGTGCTGTGTGTTTGTGTGTGTGTGTGTGTCTTTAAGCGCTGCTGCTGCTGCTGTGGATAGTCCCTGACTATGCAGAAAGTTAGTTACCTCTCCAGGGGGCTTGCCTGGCAGGGATGTCTATGAGGCAGAACAGGAGGCTGCACTCTCATCTCTCAGATGTGCTGCGCTCACTGGAATCAGGGGACCGAACAGGTCCTGTTTTGGAAAGAGGTGAACAAGGTAGTGTAGGTGTGTGCGTGTGTGTGTGCGTGTGTGTGTGTGTGTGTGTGTGTGTGGCGCGTGACTCGGCTCTCCTTTCTCCCAGGACGTCCTGTGGAAGGTCAGCCCTGCGGTGAGAGGAGTCGCTGGCGTCAGGAATAGTAATTTCCTCTTTTCACGGTCGGCCATCGAAGCCCCAGAGAGAGGGGAGAGAGAGAGAGAGAGAGAGATAAAGGAGGAGAGAGAGAAAGAGAAATAGAAAAAGGAGAGAGAAAGAGAGTGGAGAGAGGAGAAAGAAAAGGAAGGAGAGAAGAAAAATCTGAAAGGATGGAAGGAGAGAAAGAAGCAGAGAGAGAGGAAGAGAAGCAGACTGCTGGTGCCGGCTCTTTCCTTGTCCTCCAGAGTGATGCTGTTGATTCCCCTGTGATAAGTGGTGGAGGTCTGCTTACACAGAAAGAAAGATGACAAATAGAGGGGGGAAGGAGGTGTAGAGGATATTAAACTGTCGTCTAGAGACAAAGATTTTTCTCCTATCACCTAGTCAATAGTCAGTCTTTTCTCTTTCTGTTCTCTGTTCTCCTCTCAGCCAGGGGAACCAAAGACAGACATGTGTGGATTCAATTTGAGCTTGTCCCTTGTTTGGGTTTGGGGCAGCCTGGGGTAACTGGATTCCTATTGAGCCAGGTCCTGGAGGAGCACAAAGGAGAGAATGAAATTAACAGTGCGGGCTCCTGTCTGTATGCATATCATAATATCTGTTACCCAGACAGGTTTAAGCAGTACAGAAATTAAGGTAATGAACCTTTGAGCCCGGCTCCTGCTCAGAATACACTGAATCCGAGGAAGGTAACCAAAAACAAATGCTCCTAATAAAGCCAGAAAGTCTCTCGCAGATATGATGTAAGCACCCTTAAATAGTCAGCCTTTTGTTCACACATTATTGTACGAGTTTCCTTTTTTTTTTTCTTCTTTTAGTTCTTCTTGGCACTGGTCTTGTGGTTAATCCCGTTCCCTGCTGGCTCCAAGCAGCCTACAAGTTCCCCCTCTTTCCGCATCTTCTCCCCTTCTTCATCTTTTCTTACTGTCCACCCAGGTTACAGTCGTTCTATCTGCGGCTTAAACCCAGGGATTGATGTCTTAGCTGTTAGCTTACAGCTAGGCTAACAGCTTTCTCCCTATGAAGTTGCTCCCTGCCACTTGGGGTGTGTTTGCAAGTCAGGGGATGAGAGGAGGTTGTCCCACTGGTGGTGCAGGGGTTCATCCTGCCTCAGCGTGGTCGTCCTCTGAAGGTGTAACACAGCCCTTCCCTCACTGCACTCTTGTGTGTTACAGTTTAACCTCGCAAGGGGAGTCTCTGTGTTTGGAAAGCCTTCAGAGATATCAGATAGAGAAGACTAAGCAGTCTGGGGAGAGAGTGTGAGAGAGAGTGTGTGTGTGTGTGTGTTTAGTGCTAGCATTGGTAGATTCCCTATCTATGTCAGCGTTCACGTGATCGTATGTGTACGCGTTGCGTCTAGGAAGAATGCGAGTACGGGGGGGGGTGTGTTGTACGAGTGTGTGTTGAATGAACCCACATGTGAAGTGCCGGGGTTTAATCACGCACTGCAGAGGTTTTTTAAAGTCTCGGTGGAGCTGATCTCCTCTCAAGCCTGGTTCGTGTTTATTTTGCTGAGGTGTAGGAATTCACTCCCTCTTGGCCTCTCCAGCTGAACACCAAACCTACGGTGTTGGGTATAAAACGTGATTGCATTAAAGAATGAAACTCTTCCCAGTTTCCCGCGGCACCGCAACAGAGCCATCCGTTAGACGCCAAGCTGATTGAGACGACAGATGCGGGCCTGGCACATATTTCGCTACACCCGTGGGGGTCAAGGTCGGGATTGCTAGCCATCCAGACTACGTGATGTATCGCAGACGTAACCCGCAGCATGCTACTGCGATCACGTACGTGATCTACAGCCCTCCAGTGGTCACCGGGTTTGGCGGTTTGGGGGTGTTCTCGGTGCACAATCACCCTTTATCACTCTGCCCAGTGCTGAAAGGGTCCTGCAGCTGGGACTGGACCTCTGTGTGACCTCTGACCTCTGCACTCCAGCAGGTTCTCTGGACAAGTTTCCTCCCCCTCTGACCATGCCGCTGACGCTGGCGAGCCATAAAGATAAGAGGCACAGCCGGCACACCCTCTCCAGACTGAAGTCTGCTTACTCGACTTCACGTCTCTCTCCAAAATCCCTACTGAAGTGCCTGTGGCAAACACCCGCATCGCCGCGTGGAAATCACTTGGTCATCCTTGACTAAACGGATTTGGAAGATGACAGACAAATTTCAGGATGAGAGACAGAGAGACAGAGAGACTTTGATGGAAACCCAGGGATGGTTGAAGCCCTGTCGGAATCAGATGACCATAAATCATGCTACGGAATTCCGGGTGCACTGCCCTGTCAGGGCCCTGATGGCCAGATCCAACCGAAGACATGTGCAGCCTGACATGCAGAAAGGGAAAGGGGGTTGAGGGGTTAGGGCCAGGCTAGAGGCCAGAAAATCCCCAGTGACTTCAGATGCATCAACTAATTTCTCCTGGGTGAGAGGGTGAAGGGCTGCACCCAACCATTCTTCCACTGGGACACAGGAATGCACTCAGAGAACCGGAAAGGGTCTCAGGCACTCAGTCAATAAGGGTTTAAAGACGCTCGTGTGTTATTGTCGACACACCTACGCCAGACAAAAGGACACGGTGCGCCCTGTGTGTCTGGCCCTGATGATGTGTTTTCCCATAGGGCATCAGTGTATTTTATGGTTCTTATGACACTATCGGACAATCTTGTCTAATGCACAATGCTCCTTAAGAGAACGTCCTGCTAAGTGGTACTTGACGACGGAAAAGCAAAAGATCCAAATGCCCAGATCTGATTCTGATTTTGAATACTGTGTTTGGGTAACGCTGTAACTCGCTAACCTGCTTTTCTGTTCATTTTAGTCAACAGAAGTTATTTTGGTTCCAAGTTACGCTTCAAAGGTCAAATGTGAGTAAGCAGATCTCGCAAATAGCCACACATCTTCCAAAGGTTTTACATTGTCATTAAAGAATGTTTTCCAAAGACATTTTGAAGGAAATTCTCATTGTTCAGTTGGTGACATTCTCAATGTAAGAACATGATAGTCCTTTGGCGGTAGAGTACAAAATAAGTCCCCTGCCCATTCAAATACTAAGGTCTTGATCTTCAAACGGGCACTTAACTTTACACGAGAGCACAGTGGAATTGTGTTACAGCATAATCCTATGGATTCGATAAGAGCTATTATGCCTCAGCTTATGCTATAACATCGCTCATGTTCTTGCTCTGGCTTGCACATGTAATCTAAACACACGAGGAAAGCCAACCCTTCTCAATAGGAATAGTCCACTTGGAAAAACCCTAGGACATAAATGGAGACCTGGAGACACACCCAGCCCCCACGCCGGTTTCACTTGCTGCGACGGGGTTCCATTACCGTCAATTCCCTGCTGGCCCATTAAAATCTCTGACCTATTTTAGCGAGAGGTGGAAAAGCCGTTTTTGCCAGAGAGAGATAACAATGTATGGAGAGAGAAACATCCGGAGAGACTGTTCAGAAAGCAGGTAGCGAAAGTTACTGTATCAATTACATGCTTTCTCTCTGTGGAATCGGCGTGGAATCTGCGCGGAATCTGCGCGGAATCGGCGTTGTTGGGACCACTGAATAAAATTGGATACTTCTCTCTCTTCTTAATCTTATTGTAAAGGCACCAGGTTTAGGATATTGGTATTTGTATTATTTTGGTAAAACTTGAGTTCAAATTCCCAGAGTGCCGTGGTGGATATCACGGAGATCTTTCTCAGTGGCATGTTTTCCACGGTTTCAACGTTTTAAGTAAGTTGTAGCCCATTAAAGTCAGTCAGGACTCTTCCGCCTGTTTGTTTACAGGCATACTCTGCCACGCAAGTCGACACTGGACCCCCCAGATGTGAACTCCTCCTACACGACCCTTACGTTGTCACTTCCTGCTGAGTTTGACCCCTACAACCCCCCAGACACAGTGGGGCTTTCAAATGGTGGCGACTTGCCTTTCAATAGCCGAGACTTTAGCCTCAATCCATCATTGGCCGGACGCCAGAAGCCATCGTATTGTAGAGAGCAGTGCCACACAGCTTATGGGTTGTCTTTGATGTGGATGACGTGGATGACTCTATACCCGGCCCTCTCCATTTAATTCAGGGAGCTGTAGTGGAGACTGGCAGATCCATTATCTCACTGGCTCATTAGACATTCAACCACAGGAGGGGATTTTTGAAGAGCTGGCAAGATTAGTCAGAAGTTTTCTTTAGTTTTTTTTTTTTTAAGTAGGTACCTACTTTTGAACCAGAATTTTACCTCAGACCGCCGTGTCTTTGTTGGGCGGGTCTTTGGGCTAGGTATTTATTCGTTTCAAGATTATGAGTTCTGTGGACTCATTCAAGAGATGTGAGAACCATATTGAGGTATGCTTTTGTTTCAGCCGTTTTTAACATCTAAAGACTGTAAGAGATTAGCAAACTGTTTGATTTGAACCAAGTCTAATACACCAACATGCCACAGGGATATAAGTATTATCCTATTTCTTTTTCACAAAAGAACCCATTTGGTTTGAGCCTTGTGAGAGAGTATTGGTCTGCCTTGAAGTCGGTATTTGTGCCTGGTATGCACAGCTGGGTTCAACCCTATTGAATCACATTGAAAAAAAACTTTCAATGACGCAGTTTATGTCAGCTGTGTATGAAATCTGTCTTTGAAAGCCCTGGCCACTATGTTCCCCAGAGAGCAAACCTTGGAACAGTTGAGTTGATAAAACAAATCTACAAACAGCCTGCATGTGAAGGTCGACGCTCTCCTCCTGTAGCTGCGCTGGCAAAGGAATCAAAAACAGGCCACTTAATCTGAGGGCTTTGTGTGAAACTCAACTCTTTATATCATCTCATTGGTTGGTGTTTACATTTAGCAGACGCTCTTATCCAGAGCGACTTACAGTAAGTAAAGGGCAAGTAGGGTGAAGTGGGACACAACTTCATTTGGCACAGCCGGGAATCGAACCGACAACCTTCTGATTAATTGCCCGACTCCCTAACCGCTCAGCCATCTGACCCCCCCTGGGGCAGGCGAGAGCCCCAGTGCCCGGTCAGTAGGTGAGGGGACGTCACAATCCTGACCCCCCCTGGGGCAGGCGAGAGCCCCAGTGCCCGGTCAGTAGGTGAGGGGACGTCACAATCCTGACTCCTCCCTGTAGGCAGGGTGTTGTTATAAATGGCTGCGTTTGCCATTAGGGCCTCTGCGAAGGTGTCAACTTTTGTGAAACGCAACTGGGACGAGGGGAACAAAGAGGTTGGACCGGCTGACGGCGAAGAGATGAGTAAGACACAGCCTGTGTTTTTCCAGAGCGCCCCCCCGCCCCCCCCCCCCCCCCCCCACACACACACACACACACACACACACACACACACACACCCTTCTGAGAATTGGCAACCCTTGAGTTCGCTTTAAGTCAATAGATGCATGATGCATGCACGGGGGTGGCTGGAGTTCAGGACAGGGTTCCCAGTCTAAATGCTTTTTTCAGACGTGCAACCTGAGGACTGCGATGTTCTCACTTCCCCCTTGGAATGTTTGACCTTTTTTTTAAAAATGCGTTTTACCCAACTGCCTTTTAAATTGCTCAATTAATTTTGGTGCAGTGTTTCTTCATGCAGAATTATCTTCCACCTGATACATTGGAGGAATTTGACGGGCCTGTGTGGCAATTTTGGATGTGCTCCGACAATGAGCATATTAACGTTCCAGAGTAAGGTTATAACCGTGTTATCTCTCAACAACTCTGCACAAATTTACCCTGAGGAAGTCTTTAGTGTTCATTACATTTCAACCTTTTTTGAGTTGTGTGATGTGTTTGGTCTTAGTGTGCAAGTTCAATCCTGATTTAGTTCAGTTGGACACCCTTTTCAAAAACTGGAAATATCAATCATGCTGTAGCTGTATTTGTCATTGACACTCCCCCCAAAAATCCACGTTCTAATAACCCAGATCATTCAACAAGGGAATTGAATCTAGGAAAAAGACTAAATACAGATTTATTTTGTCAAAGTTGACTGTTCCCCTTTAAAAAAAAAAAAAAAAAAAAAAGTTTCCTGAACCATTTGTTTTTCTTGCCCTTGTGCTATTTCGGTGGTCGAAGCCCTCCAGGTGGAATTGATCCTGTCAGTGAGGAAGTGTGGTGTCGAAGGCGGAAACATCCCAGTTAGTTTGATTCACGACAAAGCTCCCTAAAGGTGTGAAAGAGTCAACATCTGGTTCACGCCCTGCAGGAAGTGTCCGATACAAGATGGATGCCCCCCAGGCCCTCTGCCTCTTATCATCCTCCATCAGCTCAGCGTTTGATTCCACACCTCTGAACGAACACGCTATGCTGCTCTGTTTTGTCACACTTTTAGCTGCAGTGGCAGTTTCCATCCCTCTGGCTGCCCTGCCACCCTTGAACACAATGACCGGCTGCCTTTGTTAGGACAGATGCTCGTGATATCGCCTGTTTTCTCTTGGTCCCAATCACTCTCCCTGATTATCACTCTCCTTACTTTCTCCTGACCTTCCCTCCCTCACTCTATCCCTCTCTCCTCCCTCCCTCTTTCTCTCTCTCACTCTATCCCTCTCTCCTCCCTCCCTCTTTCTCTCTCTGTCTCTCTCTCTCTCTCTCTCTCTCTCTCTCTCTCTCTCTCTCTCTGTCTGCCCTCTCTCTCTCTCTCTCTCTCTCTCTCTCTCTCTCTCTCTCTCTCTCTCTCTGTCTGCCCTCTCTCTCTTTCTCTCTTTGATGGACAGCTGGTATGCTCAGTCGCTCGTGTGAGGTCAACAAGTGCATGTCTCCAGTGGGTTGTCATGATGGCTGAATGAACATCTTTTTGTTGTACCTTATGACTGTTTACGGTTGACATTTACTTAGACTACACAAAGCATTTACCTAAACACCACACAAACATAATAAGGGACTAATGTTTACATGACAGTCATGACCTTTGTATTCTGAAAATGTTCTCTTACCTAATAATAACGTAATGTATTTTATTTAGCATGCTTTTATCCAATAATTATGGGATTTCAACCTTTTAATCTGCAGTCAAATGCCCTACCACCAAGCTATACCTAGCTCACTACACCGAAAACAAGGTAACACATAATGTTAAGGAACAAAAAAAAGTATCAAAGAAAATACAACTGCAATCCAGATCTCAATTTATAGCTGGACAAACCCTCCGAAGCCTCATCATTCTCCCTCAGTCAGTGTTTAGCGTCTGATGCTGCGGCCCTACAGAAAGAGCTCTCATCGTCACGCCGACCACGCTGTGGAACCCTCCTCCATCCAATCATATCCTCTTTTGTCAGGCACGTAGCCAGGCTGAGAAGCAAGCCCCGGTCACCTGACCCAAACCAGGGCCGTTTACGAGGTAAAACAGTTTGCTCAGTGAATCATAGCCCCCCGGGGAAACAGGTTCTGATTGATTATTCATTGGAGTGAGCGTAACCGGGAGAGACAGGATTACTTGAGTAATCTAATAGGCTCAGGGTTGTGGCAGAAGCCTTGTGAACCAGACGCACGCTTGATTAAGCAAGCATCTATGGGTGTGTGCCTTCACCATTATGATCATCATAAGAGTTGACCCATCACACACACACACACACACACACACATACAGAGATGAGTGAAGTAGATTAGTTGATGAATCCTGATGGGTGTTTGTGTGTGAGTGGAGGTTTGACCTGCTTGTGAGGACATAAGAAGGTTTTGGGTCTGCAAGTGAACTTCTAAGGACACAAGATTTTCACGTATTTGATGATCATCGTCGTGATGCATTTAGGATTATTTTCTCGTCAATGGGTCGTTTCTCAGCTACCAAACCACAACTGAACTGGCCCTTGTGGATATGTTCTTTCTATCATATGCCTGTTCCCGATTCCTTCTTGTTTACCCCGTAGGCATGGCTACAGAGCGCTGCAGAATGATGTCTTTGTGAACGCTGCCCAGTTCTAAACTCCTTCTCCCCTCTTTGCTCTGCATGCTTCACGAAAATAACGTTGGCACTCTTGATTCAGTCCGGAGAAATTGAGTAGTCTGATTCAGATTCAGTAGTCTGATTCAGATTCAGTAGTCTGATTCAGATTCAGCCAAATTGTTACCCCTTCACTCCCTTTTGGACGTTTTTGTGGTTGAATTATTAAAATGTCACATTCCCCGTGGCTGGTCTCATGTTACGATGTTATTATCACTTACTTTTGTTCATGTTCATGGAGCTGTGTAGACCGTTGACTACAGGGAATAGGCTTGAGGAAAGTTGAAAGTGAGAGGATTGCAATATTTTCATCTATCCTTTTCACAGGATGCCTTTGCCTTTTTTGCTCAGATAGATTTACATTTTCATTTAGTCATTTAGCAGACGCTCTTATCCAGAGCGACTTACAGTAAGTACAGGGACAGTCCCCCTGAGGCAAGTAGGGTGAAGTGCCTTGCCCAAGGACACAACGTCATGTGGCACAGCCGGGAATCGAACTGGCGACCTTCTGATTACTAGCCCGACTCCCTCACCGTTCAACCACCTGACTCCCATAGATCAGAAAGGGAAGCAGTTATTGATCCTTAGACCTTCCTACACAATTAAGGTAAAACGCCTACAACCAGCCACTGCAACTTTACAGCTCTCCGAGTTCTTCAAGGGGGGCAGGGCCCTTTCTCACACACACACACACACACACCACTTCTGTTGAGATGAAATTATCAATTTCCATGGATAATCATCCCTTCATGATTTCCATGTGTGTTAGCTGTCACATTATCTACGAATAAACCCAACTAGACGGCCGACACAGATTCAGATCAGCATGTATTTTCCTAATTTGGAGAATGTTAGCAGGCAGTCTGCTCAGCTGGTGCCGTGTCAGGTTGGTATGGAGACCTAATGACGCCATGCATTATTCAAGAGGGCCCTTTAGTCTGGGGTGGACCAGGGGCCACTGGTCCCTTGGGGCCGGCTCTCACTTAGGGAAAGAGAGAGGCTTTTTGGTTGCACCCCCTCCTACCTCCCCTCTTACCTCCCCTCCTACCTCCCCTCCTACCTCCACCCCCTACCACCTCCCCTCCTACCTCCACCCCCTACCACCTCCCCTCCTACCTCCCCTCTTACCTCCCCTCCTACCTCCCCTCCTACCTCCACCCCCTACCACCTCCCCTCCTACCTCCCCTCTTACCTCCCCTCCTACCTCCCCTCCTACCTCCCCTCCTACCTCCACCCCCTACCACCTCCCCTCCTACCTCCCCTCTTACCTCCCCTCCTACCTCCCCTCCTACCTCCACCCCCTACCACCTCCCCTCCTACCCCCACTCCACATTCAGACCTCCAGCATAATCTATCGGGACCAGACACGTTGTTTCACAGCTCTCCTTCTGTGGTTCCAGCCTTCCAAAAGGCAAAGTGTAGTTGACTATTAGGTTGTTTGAGTCTTGTACGTTATTATATAGACATAAAAAGCCTGAAAGTATCGATCCAGTAAACGTTCTTAGTTTTATTGAAGATGTGAACAGAAGATCGTCTAGTGGAAGTGATCGAATGGCGTAGGAGGCGTATATGTGGAGATAGCTGATTAAAGTGTGCTGAAATCCCCAGACTGCATCAGGGGAAGATTAGAACCCAGATAAAGAGCTGCCGTAGCCCCCTCCCTCCCCACCCCCTTGCCCCTCCCTCCCTCCCCCCTGCCCCTCCCCCCTCCCCTCCCCTCCCCCCACCACACACCACCCCCCTGGTGCTCAACAGACACAGGGGCAAAGGGGTTAGTCAGGGGAGTCTCTAAGGGACACCTGGGGAGGGAAGGTGGGGGTCATAACCTCACTCCCTACCTCTGTCTTACTCACACACACCTGGGGGGTGTCTTACACTGTCTTACTTACTTATTTGTATGAGTGTCTTACACACTCAAACAAATTATCAGTCTAACATGCGCGCACACACACACACAAATGATCTGTATGATATACACACACACACGGGATCCGGTACCAACAGGAGAGGCTGCAGCGTGTTATCATGCCGGCTGTAACTCAGTCAGCCTGGGAACCGTCTGTGCCCGCGCACAAGCCCTCACCATCTGAAATAACACACATACACACACATACAGGCACATTCTCACACACACACACACACACACAGGAGTGTACACACACACACACACACACACAGGAGCGTACACACACACAGACACCTGTTAGTCTTTCTAACAATCTCCCACGCCCATGTCTAGTCAAGCTTAAACATCTTCGTCTGTTGTTCACCCCCCAGGAAAGTGAAGAAGACAGTTCTCATTATGGTCTGTGTAACTGATTAAATGTAAACAAAACTGCACACATACAACCCTCAGTGATGGTGACAGTTAAATGCAAACCTGTCAGACCGAAACACAACTGACTCTTCTGATGTCTTAACAAAACAGAGGCAGGCTCTGTTTGATGTGAGGCGTACGTGTGTGTGTGTGTGTGTGTGTGTCTGCGTGCCTGTCGGCGTGTACAACCTGCATATCATCAGAGGTCTGCAAACACAAGATTAACCGGGCTGATTGTTTGTCCCTGTGTCACACGGCTTCCCTTATCGAACGCGGCCGCCAGCCTGTCTCCTCTCCACCTCGTCCCTTTGAGAAACAGCCCTTCTCAACCGCGATCGTTTCACCTCAGTCAGGAGTCACAGTGCAGGACGACAGGTAAACACAGACTAACTGAGGTCACACACACACTCACCGGGCGACGTTATGCCGGCTTTGTTTGGTCCGGCGTAAACAAGCCGAGCCGGCATAACAATAGGGCTTCTTCACACCGATATTTCAGGAGCTCTATGGGTGAAAGGGGCTTGTCATTGGAGGTAATGACACGTTTACATACAGACACACCTGGAGGATTAACACAGGGGGTAGTACCTGTGTCTCCTAGGCTTCCCCCATGAAATCCGGCACAGGCACGACATTGAATGCAGCGATTGTCCATAGCTAGATTCTCCCTGGCGTGGTTATTTTAGACATTTTTGAGCAGACAGACTTGAAGTTCATGAGCAGGAAGCTGCCCTCTCAGAGACCAGTGATGTGTCCACCTCCCACCCCCCCCCCTCCCCCTCCCCCCACCCCAGAGACACCCGATATCTCTGCTCTAATACTGTCGTCACCCCTCCCCAAGCCCAGCCTCTGAGAGTCTTAACATTTGTTAGAACTTTCTGGGGCCCATTGCATCTCGGCACATCTCATCTCGTTGAGTCATGGACCCAAAATACAAACCCCTCTCTCGTGATGGAAGGATATTCTCTGGTTGTTGCTAGGCGATAACTGGGCTTGTTTTAGTCTGGGGCTCCTACTGTAGCGGTGGATGAAAAGGAGACATTGGGTGGGGGGTGGGGTCAGAGGGGTATATGTGGATCAACAGCTGAACCTGTCATTGGGTTACTGTAGTATCGCCATGGGAACCCCGCTATTTAGACCAAAAAGTGTCTCCATTGCTGCACAAGCCTGTCTACTGTAAATACAGAGACGGTCTATGTCTGTCTTTCTCTTCCTGTCTGTCTCTGTCTCTCTCTAACTCTGTCTCTTTGCCTCTCTCTCTTTGTCTCTCACACACGCTGTTGGGCATCAGAGCTGGCGTGCTGTGTTTTCTCTGCTCTGGTGTGTCTCCAGACCAGAGCAGACCCAGTGCAGGAGTCCTGTTACACCCTCAGTCCTCATGTTTTATAACCAGACAGCCAAAGAAGACAGGCCCCAGGGACAGGCTCCAGGGACAGGCCCCAGGGACAGTTGCTGCTGTAGTATGGAAGGAAATCAGTGACATAATGTGTTGAATACTTAATTGTTTTATGTAAACACCATCAAATTTTCTGGTTTTGAATTCACCTTTTTAAATTTGAAAAACACGAAAAAAATAAGATTACCCTAAATTAATTTCTAATTCGAATGGTGAAATTAAGTTCACAAAAAGACATTTAGGGCCCTATCTTGCACCCAGCGCAATTGACTTAGTCAACGACGCAAGTGTCATTCCTAGTTTGCACTCGACGCAAAGCCGACTTTTCCCTCCACAGATGCACGTCGAAATGACTTTGCGCTCCCGTGGGCGGTTCAGCGAAAAAGGAGGCGTGTTCCGGTGCAAACGTTCCCTGGTGCTATTTTGCAGTTTCAGAAAAACAATTCCGCCACTGACCGGGACAAACGTGGTTTAAAGTCAATGGCGCAATATTCAGATGCTATTTTAAGGGCGCAAGCTTGGTCCGTGCGCACTGCTGGCGAGGCCAGGGTCTTCTTTCTGCGAAGCTAAGTTACTTTGTTTTGATTTATGGCGTGTTACATTTCTTCAATGATTATAAAAATATTTTCCTAAGAAATTTCTATGTATGTGAACTTCATTTGTAACAACGGTAGCAATTTCCTCCCATGACTGTTTAACCGAAGCTAATTTGGTTAGGTTTCTTCTCCCATGACCATCAGAATCAGAATTCGGTTTATTCGCCATGAAGCTTATGTTACACAAATACGCGATTTGCTGTGGTAGGAAGGTGCAAACAATAAACATATGCTGGTATAAATTAAGTACATTACTTAAACTAATTCTAAGAACTAAACAATTTTAAATTATAACAATTAAAAAAATATATATATATGTAAAAATAAGAATAATAATTTGAATGAGTAGCATGAGTGGGCAATTTAGTGCAATGAGAAAACTGCTCTGCCTTTCTCATACAATGTCACTTCTCTATCTTTTACGGCCCTGACGACAACGTCGATCTCCTCGGCTGTGAACCTCTGGCGTGCGCCTGGCAAATCCGCCGTTATAATAGCAATTCGCTATGGAACAAGCGCTGCTCTTAAAGGGAATGTGAGATGATGCTCTGATTGGTTTATTGCACGTTACGCCCAAACCACACCCATTAGTAATGTAGCTACTTCAGACCAACCATTTTTTTCGCGCCAGGCGCAAAGTCATTTATCCCGCCGGCAAAATAACAACCAAGCTGAAGTCACGCCCACAAAGTTACTTGCGCTTTGCGTTTTGATACTTGCGTTTCAGATCGTCAAAATAGGGGGGTTAAGCTCAAATAAAAAAATTTGGGAACAAAGTTTGGGGAAAAGTTTTTGAAAGGTTGACCAAATATTTTTGATTCTTGTTATTCTAGTCAGAATATGAGTCTGAGAACTCTCCGTTGCGCTTTGACTACGGGGCGTGTTTCAAACGAGCCTGGAAAACAAATGCCTCTTCGCTCAATTGGACAGACCTACAACCAATCAGAGCAACGTAATATATTGTTTGTTCAAAACGAATTCAACTTAAGCGCTGTTTTGTGACGTGGGAGATTACGTTACTGTTGATCATCTGTCCATTATCGTATAAAGCCCGCCCTGGTAATTTTATTGGTCCGTCCCGATTCAGGTTTTCTGTAGTTGTTCCCCAATACGAGACCCTCCAGACCCAACTTCCCGACCAAATTATTTTGTGGACGGGGAGAAGTTGGGCTGGCAGCCAGGCTATACTTGTTGAAGACTCTACTGTACTCAGCTCTGCTTTACTCTGTTTTAGGCTTCTCTGTTCTTTAAAGGTTGAAAGAATTCATTTCAAATTTCAGCAAACATTTTTGGGGTTTGAATTTTGGGGATCTGAATTTCACCATTCTAATTTGAGCAGCCTGAATTCTGTTATATTCGAATTTCTGAAGCTTGAACGTCAACGCTGATGAATCGTAGTCAGGAAGTGTCTTGACAGAAAACAGAGAATGGACACTTTGCCAGTGGGTGCTAATGTTTACCCCCCCCCCCCCCCCCTGCAGGATTCTGAGTCTCTGGACAGCTGCATCCAGAGCACCCTGTCGGCCCTCTACCCGCCCTTCAGCTCCACCGCCGCCACCGTGCTCTGCCAGGTGTTCGACGTGGTCGAGGGCAGTTACCGAGGCGACGGCCTTCGCTACCTCATCGACTTCCTGGTTCCAGCCAAGCACATCCTCCAGAGCATACAGCAGGATGCCTGTGTGAGTAGCACTCTGTTAAGCCCCTCCCCCTTGATTACACAGGGTCTGCCTAGCATCCATGAGGACCGACTGTGTAGCGTAAATGAATGGCCGTTTGCCACAGAAAGATATCTGTCGCTGACTTGTTTTTGTTGGTTTTCGGTTTCTCTGGAATTTCCTCTCGCTTTTATGCCTACCTTTTATCTGTGACTCACCTCCCCCGTCCCTCTCTCTCTCTCTCTCTCCCTCTCTCTCTCTCTCTCTCTCTCTCTCTCTCTCTCTCTCTCTCTCTCTCTCTCTCTCTCTCCTTTCTATTTCTCCCTCTAGCTCTTTTCTCTCTCTGTTTCTGGTCTCTGTCAGTTCTACTCTATAGGGTGTGTATTGCTTCCCCCCTTCCCCCCTCTCTTCCTGTCCTCTCTGCCTCACTGCCACCCGGCTTGTGTCCATGACTCAGTAATTACAGAGAGGGGGGTGTAGAGGGGCTTTGTGCTCTCTACTAGTCACTGTTACTCAGAAGGAACAGGCTCTCTTCATTTAGAGTGATTCATCTCAGCTAGGCTAACTCCTCATTACTCCTCCCTCTCAGATACATACACACACACACACACACCATGGTCTTGTCTAGTCATGTCAGGGATCTAGAACGTGGCTGTGGGATGTGTCACAAGTGGGGACATTCTCTCTCTCTCTCTCTCTCTCTCTCTCTCTCTCTCTCTCTCTCTCTCTCTCTCTCTCTCTCTCTCTCTCTCTCTCTCTCTCTCTCTCTCTCTCTCACTGTTTCTCTCACTGTCTCTCTGTTTCTCTCTTTCTCTCTCTCTCTCTCTCTCTCTCTCTCTCTCTCTCTCTCTCTGTCTCTCTCTCTCTGTCTCTCTCTCTCTCTCTCTCTCTCTCTCTCTCTCTCTCTCTCTCTCTCTCTCACTGTCTCTCTGTTTCTCTCTCTCTCTGTCTCTCTCTCTCTTTTTCTGTCTCTCTCTCTCATTCATACACTCTGAGCGTGTCATTACTCACTATGGTGTAGTCTTCCCTCCGACAGCCGTCTAACAAAAGGAGTTGCTGCAGCCCCGCCAGGCCAGGCCTTGTTATGTTAGCAGGCTCCCCGAGCTCCTTGTTATGGTTACATGAGAGGCCAGGACAAGGATCATCATCACTCACGCCCAAGTTTGGCCTGTAGGCTGCTGGCACACACACACTCTCATGTATGCACAAACACACACACATACAGACACGTGCGCACAAACACACACACATACAAATACCAGGCTCAAGAAACCATCGTCATGCACCACTGGTCTAACGGTTCTACTTTATCTGCCGTCACCCTGGTTACAACACTTGAAGGTGGTGATACCTTATGCCAACACACACCAGTGCAAACACACATGCATGCTGACACACACACACACATATGCTCACAATCACACTGACACACACACACACACACATGTCCGCATATATACACACACAGACGCATGCTTGCACACACTGTCATGGACGCACACCGCACACACATCTTTACCACCAGTTGTCTAGAAGCTATTTATACCCCCTCTACTTGACCCTGGGTGGAACCAACCAACAGTTGTTGTGGATTGGGTGTGTGTGTTCTCTAAACACAAGACGACAGAAGGTCCTACCCACAGACTTAACACCAGCTCGTCAGAGGGCACCTTCACATGTGGGGAGAGAGCTCTGTCATCAGACAGCACCTCATCTGGCCAGGGGGGAGGGGAGAGAGACGGAGAGAGAGAGTGAGAGTGAGAGAGAGAGACAGAGAGAGAGAGACAGAGAGAGAGAGAGAGAGACAGAGAGAGAGAGAGAGACAGAGAGAGAGAGAGAGACAGAGAGAGAGAGAGAGAGAGAGACAGAGAGAGAGAGACAGAGAGAGAGAGACAGAGAGAGAGAGACAGAGAGAGAGAGAGAGAGAGAGAGACAGTGAGAGAGAGAGAGACAGTGAGAGAGAGAGAGAGAGAGAGAGAGAGAGAGAGAGAGTGTGAAAGAGACTGAGAGAGACTGTGAGTGACAGAGAGAGGATGAAATAGAGTGAGATAGAGAAAGACTGAGACAGAAATAGAGAGAAAGAAAATAAAGAAAGGCATTTTTCTTCACACTTTTCCACCACAATTTATCATTCTCAAAACAGCTCCATCGCTGGCAGGCAGAACCCAAACAATGAGAAACTCACAACTTTTTCAACTTCCCCTCGTCACTGGGTGACTTCAGAGCGTGCAAGCGGATAAAAAATCACATCTAAAACTAGATTTAGAAAGTGAGGCCGCTGTGTACCCAGTAGCTAGCTGTGGTATTGGGAGCAGCATGTCTGAACTCCACTGCTTAGAGGACCTGTTCAGCTAATCCTGCCCTGAGAGCTCTCAACACACACACACACAGGCAGGTATGCACTCACACACACACACACACACACAGGCAGGTATGCACTCACACACATACACACACAGGCAGGTACGCACACACACACACACACACACACACACAGGCAGGTATGCACTCACTCACACACACACATGCAGGTATGCACACACACACACGCACTGAACCTGGGCATGGACGTCCAAAAGACTCAGTGACCCCAATCTCACTGACAGGACATAGACAGACCCCTCCCCCCTTCTCACTCACTCACTCGCTACAAGAAAGGGAGGGGGAGGCAGGGTAGGAAGCCACACAGGGACACCCACAAAGCAAGGGTCTGTGGCCCTCAACGCTATCGGAAGGAATCACGGAAACCTTTAAGTCATATGGAGGGGTTAAAGGAGTAGGGGAAGGGGGGATGGGAGGAAAGAAGAGGGGGGTAGGAGAGGAGAGGGTGGGGGGTAGGAGAGGAGAGGAGGGGGGTAGGAGAGGAGAGGAGGGGGTAGGAGAGGAGGGGGGTAGGAGAGGAGGGGGTAGGAGAGGAGAGGAGGGGGTAGGAGAGGAGGGGGGTAGGAGAGGAGGGGGGTAGGAGAGGAGGGGGGTAGGAGAGGAGAGGAGGGGGTAGGAGAGGAGGGGGTAGGAGAGGAGGGGGGTAGGAGAGGAGGGGGTAAGAGAGGAGAGGAGGGGGTAGGAGAGGACGGGGGTAGGAGAGGAGAGGAGGGGGGAAGGAGAGGAGGGGGGTAGGAGAGGAGAGGAGGGGGGTAGGAGAGGAGAGGAGGGGGGAAGGAGAGGAGAGGAGGGGGGTAGGAGAGGAGGGGGGTAGGAGAGGAGGGGGGTAGGAGAGGAGGGGGGTAGGAGGGAATTGTTCCGGTGTGTGGCCGCCTGGGCTGAAAGTCGACCTTTGAGCGGAAATCACTTGACACTGGTTTGTTTACACATCCCCTTGCTGTGGGTGTGTGTGCGCCGAAGTGTGTGTGCCGGAGTGTGTGTGCGTGTGCCGGAGTGTGTATGTGAGGGTACGACCGTCAGTGTAAGTTTAGCCCCTCACGCTATGGGAAAACAGACTGGGAGACACACCTGAGGTCAGGGGAGCAGAATGCCTCACACACACACACGCACACGCACACACTTACTGACTCCCATTCAAACTGAACAACTCTAGTCTCCTTCCTCCTCATCTATTTAAGGGTTGGCTTTCAAAAGAGCCAGGCTGTTTCCAGTCGACCCCTGAAGTCAAGCTCTGCTAGAATATTCATCTATCTGTTCTGCTCCACCATTGGCCCTATTGACGAGGTCACTGGTTAAGCCAGGGACACGGAAAAACTGATATTTTCGAAACTCTCTTTTCTGTAATCTCTCTCCTCATCCCCTCCCTCCCCTTTCTTCTCTTCCTCCCCTCCTCCCTCCCTCCATTCCTTCCTCCAAAGGATAAAGCCTGTGGACTGTTGGCCCCGTCGTGTGTGATTGTATACTGCCCAGCTTAAAGAGAAAGTTCACTTTGAACTGCTTCTTCCCCCACAAGGCAAGGCACAAGGCTCCCTCACTGCAAGGTCAGGTCACATGGACAAAAAAACAGGATTTCACTTTGATGGACATGGACAGGCCTGGTAATGTAGGAGGGAAATCCCCTTCCTTTAAAAAGACTTCCATTGTACATTCATACACAGGCCTACTCCTCTCTGGAAATGTGTCACTGCCTGCTCCCAATCCTCTAGATAGCACAGAAGGTGTGTGTGTGAGAGAGTGTGTGTGTGAGAGAGTGTGTGTGAGAGTGTGTGTGTGAGAGAGTGTGTGTGAGAGAGTGTGTGTGCGTGTGTGTGAGAGAGTGTGTGTGAGAGAGTGTGTGTGAGAGTGTGTGTGAGAGAGTGTGTGTGAGAGTGTGTGTGTGAGAGTGTGTGTGTGAGAGTGTGTGCATTATATATCTCAATCTACTTATTCACTGTAATGTCCAACCTGGTGGCCAGCCTCAAAAACATGTCGCCATGGTTTCTCAGTTTTTAACAGTTAGCAGCACTAACTGTTCTCTGACACATGGTGTGATGTGGTGTCTCCCTTCTACGGGACCAAACACACATACACACACACACACACACACACACACACACACACACACGTGCAAACCTCTGCTACCAGACTCTAGACGGGTCCGAGGCCTCAAACTGTTGTGAAAACACACCACCCTTATTTCATTACAGAAGAGGTTGGAGGCAAAACAATACCTGTGGTGTAAGTGTTCCTAAACAAATGAGTCCTGTCCAGCCAGTCAAACGACTCTCTAACCCTGAGGAGGGACGCACAGGGAGGATGGATCCTCTTCTGGAGTTTCAAAGAAGCAGATTTTTCTTGTCAGAAGAAGAATCATTTTACTGTCACACGTGTGAAGCAGAGGTTCTCACTCATGAACGTTTTCCTTCTGCCTCTTTCTGTTTCTCTCTCTTCTCAAACGGTCTCCCTCTCCTGTCACTCTTCTCTTTGTCTCTTTCTTGTATTTCCTTTTACCCTATCTACATAACTTCTCTTGTGATGTAATCAACCAGACGGTCTCCTAACACCCTCTCTCCCCCCCTCTCTCCCCCCTCTCTCCCCCCTCTCTCCCCCTCCCTCCCTCCCTCCCTCCCTCCCTCCCTCCCTCCCTCCCTCCCTCCCTCCCTCCCTCCCTCCCTCCCTCCCTCCCTCCCTCCCTCCCTCCCTACCTCACTCCCCCTCTCCCCCTCTCCTTCCCCCCCTTCCCTCCCTCCCTCCCTCACTCCCCCTCTCTCCTCAGTTCCCCTACTGTGGCCTGCTGTTCCGCCACGAGGGCTGGCCCCTCTGCGTGCACGAGAAGGTAGTGGTCCAGCTGTCGCCTCTGGACCCTCGCATCCTCCGGCCCGGAGACTTCTACCTCCAGGTGGCGCCACCTCCCCCCACCACCACCTCCTCCTCCAAGTCGGCCTGCGACCCCAAGCCCCTGCCCCGCATCGCCCTCCGCTGCCTGTCGGCCGGAGGCCAGCATGTGGAGGAGGTGTGCGTCCCGGAGCTAGCCCACACCACCCTCTTCACCATGGCCTGGCTGCAGTCCGTCAACCGGGAGCGGGGCTCGACGGCGCCCCCTCTGGCCCACTGCTTGCTCTCAGCCGACAACGACATCTTCAGGGTGCCCTGGGAGGACGTGGTGCACCCCCAGTTCGTCAACCGGCCCCTGCCCCGCCCCGGCGCCGCCCTGCCCCGCCGGAGGCCCGCGGGTGAGGAGCAGGGGGAGGAGCAGGGGGAGGAGGGGCTGTCCGACCGGGACAGGGACTTGTTGATTGACACGCTGAGGAGCCAACGGGAAGGCGATGAAGCCCCCGTAAAGGAACTGAAGCTCCGCCCCTTTAAGGGGAAGCCCGTGGAGGCGAGACGGAACGGGAGGGCGCCGTCGGAGAACACGGACGACTCGGACACGGAGGGGGAGTACGTGGAGCTGGACGAGATCTCCCTGCCTCGCTTCTCCCCCAGAAAGGCTCGCTGACCCAGTCCATCAGCCTGAACTACAGGAATCTCCACAAAGCCTCACGGACTACAACCCCCACCATGCACGGCCTCCCGCAGGCCCACTTCTTGCCTCCCCCAGTGAAAAGCAGCACTTGCTCCCAGACCATGGTGTGCTCCATGCTCATCGAGGAGAACCTGAGCGGGGTGGCCTTGCGCCCCGTCATCCTCACCCCCACCCTCCCCCTCCACGCCGCCAAAGTGTCGTCGGAGACCCGCGTGGCGTGTGCAGACACCCCGGAAGGTACGGCCCCTCCGCCGGAGAGTGCAGCTGTGTCCGCGTGCGAGGTCACGGGAGCCGTCATGGCCGCCTTGCAGGCTGACGGCCTGGCAGCCGCGGCTCGCGTGACCGGTGTGAGGGAGGAAGGTGCTGAGTCAGCAGGTGTGCAGGCTAGCAGGACAGGGACGGATGAACCTCAGTCGGCTGAGACTGGAAAGGTAGAAAAGATGGCGGCCGCTAGTGATGTTGTCGTCGAGGGGGAGCCGGAGAGTGATGGCGGCGCGGATGAGATCGATAGGGAGGCAGAACGTCGACTTCCTGTTTCGGAGACCGGCACACACACCCTGTCAGACAGGGCCGAGGCGGGGGGCTGTGACACAGTCACATCACTGAGAGGGGACAGCCCTGTCCTGCCTGCCCCAGCTGGAGATGCAGACAGAGGCTCAGGCCAGGGGAGGAGAGAGGGAGGGAGGAGAGAGGCTGGGAGGAGAGAGGCTGGGGCTGGTCCTCCAGGGGAGGTGGGAGGGACAGCTGCCATGCTGGAGGGCACCGGAGAAGGAGAGGAGGAGAGAGAGGGAGAGGTGAGGGAGGAGGGAGAGAGAGAGGCAGAGGTGGAAGGAGAGAGAGAGGCAGAGGTGAGGGGGGAAGGAGAGAGGGAGGGAGAGGTGGAAGTAGAGAGAGAGGCAGAGGTGAGGGGGCAGGGAGAGGTGGAAAGAGAGAGAGAGGCAGAGGTGAGGGGGAAAGGAGAGAGGGAGGGAGGGGTGAAAGGAGAGAGAGAGGCAGAGGTGAGGGGGGAGGGAGAGGTGGAAGAAGAGAGAGAGCCAGAGGTGATGGGGGAGGGAGAGAGGGAGGGAGAGAGGGAGGGAGAGAGAGAGGGACAAACCGGAGAGGTGATCCAGGCAGATCTCTCTGAGCCCAACGTGACCACAGTCCAAACAGACAACACACACACAGAACCAGAGACACACATAGAACCAGACACAGAACCAGAGACACACATAGAACCAGACACAGAACCAGAGACACACATAGAACCAGACACAGAACCAGAGACACACATAGAACCAGACACAGAACCAGAGACACACATAGAACCAGACACAGAACCAGAGACACACATAGAACCAGACACAGAACCAGAGACACACATAGAACCAGGCAAAGAACCAGAGACACACAAAGAACCAGGCACAGAACCAGAAACACAAATAGAACCGACCAGACAAATAGAGGCTGACACACACGCACTAGAAGGCACACACACAGAACCAGACGCACGCACAGAGGAACACACACACATAGAGCCAGACGCACACATGGAACCAAACACACACACAGAGACGGGGACACACTCTGGGGCGGGGACACACACACACTCGGAAGCACAGCCAGAGAGACCACCTGTAGAGAGGCAGAGAGGGGAAGACGGGTCAGCCAAACCTCCCTTCACCGAGGAGGAGGGAGAGGAGAGGAGGGAGGAGGAGGGAGAGGAGAGGAGGGAGGGAGAGGAGAGGAGGGAGGAGGAGGAAGGGGAGAGGAGGGAGGAGGAGGAAGGGGAGAGGAGGGAGGAGGAGGGAGAGGAGAGGAGGGAGGAGGAGGGAGAGGAGAGGAGGGAGGAGGAGGGAGAGGAGAGGAGGGAAGACAAGGGAGAGGAGAGGAGGGAGGAGGTAGAAGAGGGGAATGAAGCTAGGAAGACGTATGGAGAGGGGTACAGAATGGAAAGCTCACCTCTGAACCCTGAGAGAGAGAGTGACAGAGAGGAGGTGTGTGCGAGAAGCGTGTTGGAGCCGATGCACACACACGCAGACACGCGTGTGTGTGAGTCACAGCCCCATGGAGCTCAGGACGGGTCCAAGCCGACACACACACACGCATGCTCGGAAAACTCTGCGGTGCCACACACACTGTCTTCACCGCCGGGTCCAGATGCCTCCGCCTTCAAGGAACACAGACCAGAGGAGGAGGAGGAGGAGGAGGAGGAGGAGACCGAGGAGGTCAATAAGGACTTGTCTTCAGTGACAAATCTTGAAACAGCTGAAGGCATCGTCAAGGAGACAGGTACTCCCCCCCCCCCCTCTTCTCTTTTTTTTGTTCAACCACAACTGTCCCCCCCCCCCCTCCCCTTCTTGTTCTGCACCTCCTTATCCCCCAGAATCTCCCCCATTTGGACTCTTTTTCCTTCCTGTCCGAAGACTCCCAGATTCCCCTTTTTAAACAGCTGAATCCTAATCTGGCTTGGCTCCTCCTCCTCCTGTAACTCCGCCTCCTCCTTCTCCTCCTCCTGTAACTCCGCCTCCTCCTCCTGTAACTCCTCCTCCTCCTCCTGTAACTCCTCCTCCAGTAACTCCTCCTCCACGTCCTAAAACCTGTAACACATCCTCTGTAACACATCACTAACACTAACATGTCCCATCTTCATATCCGAGTCAGACTCGGGGTTAGTTTCTGTTTCCACTCAGAACATCCCTGCTCCTTCCACTAGCTAACAGAGCTGCTCTAACTACCCGGTCCCTGTCAGAGGAGACTAGCTGCTGTTCTCTCCCATATTACAGACATGTAGAATGTTCTGCTTGGTGTCACTTGTTTTCCTTGAGAGGAGTCCTGTGTACCACACACGGCTCTTTAGATAAGTTGTGAATTATGTCCCCTTGGTTACCCCCAGTGTATTATGAGCCAACACTAAAGAATTTGGCACAGCTTTGACATATCTGAAATATATTTTTACTGTCTGCGATGATCGGCATGGAGCGACGCGTGTTCGTTTGGATTCTTCTGAGGAAAAACGACTTCAACGCAAAGCTTGGAAATGACCACAAAAAAATAACACCACAAAATAAGCAAAAGTGCAATGTCGGCACCACGGCTATCACTCATCACCTGTTTTGGAAAAGGAGTTAGCGTAGCGCCGGTAGCCTGTCTGTAAATCCCCCCAGTCTTATTTTAGAGCAGGCAGCGTCCAGCACGCCTAGTGTTTCACCTCACTGTGTTCCTTAATGACATTACTGGCTGTTTAGCTGCACATGATGACCTAGCCACATGGAGACAGTGTAGGGGAGTCACTGAGATTAATGAGTGTGTGTGTTTGTGTGTGTGTCGGCAGTGGGAGGTGTGTGTGTGTGTGACAGAGAGAGAGAGACAAAGAGAGAGAGAGAGAGAGAGAGAAAGAGAGAGAGCGAGAGAGAGAGAGAGTGTGTGTCGGTAGTGAGAGGACATGGCTGATTCAGCTGTGCACACTTGTCAACTCGTCCTTTGACATGTCACAACAACAACACATGCCTGGACATACACGGGCATGTTCACACACACACACACACACACACACACACACACAGACACACATTCACCTCTACACCCAGAGACAGAGCTTAACACATAAACCCACCCACACTCTCTCTCTATTTTTCTCTCTCTCTCTCTCTCTCTCTCTCTCTCTCTCTCTCTCTCTCTCTCTCTCTCTCTCTGTCTCTCTCTCTCTCTCTCTCTCTCTCTCTGTCTCTCTCTCTCTCTCTCTCTCTCTCTCTCTCTCTCTCTCTCTCTCTCTCTCTGTCCTGTAGTGTAAATCCTGTGATCAGACAGGTTTGCAGAGACAGAATGAATCTCAAGGGGTCCAGTCTGCTGCCAACAGCAACATTTCACAGTGAGGTGAAAGTGTGTGTGTGTAGGACGTGGGGGGTTTCTCTATTTTCCAATCCTCCCCCTTTCCAGTCCTTCTCTCCTGACCCACACCTGCCCCTGGTCTAATGGGCTGGAAACCCCAGTAGCAGGCGGATTGAAACCCCAAACAAACCATGTTGGGGTCAGCCCCAATCGTGTCCCCCCAAACCAAGCAGCCCTGATAGGAATCACCTCCACAAATGTCTCTTGAAACCCAGCCACCTCAGCAAGCCCTCGTCCTCGCTGTGATACAGCCCTGTTTTTCTGGTCCCAGACTAAGCTTGTTCCTTACCAGGGCCGAGTAACAATATGAAATTCCCTCTAAAGTCTCTCGGTTGTTTTTGATCTGATAACGGCTGCAGGGGTCTCAGGGTGTTGCCTCGGTGTTGCCCTGGCAATAATGTGTGTGGTGGTATGGGCTGTCTGAAGGGAAATCTTGTACTCGCACACGCACACACACTGTACTCAATCCTACTGCCAAGTTAAACTTCCTGAGGTACAGCAAGCTTCATGACTTAAATTATGGATGAGGATGTGTGATAGTGTGTGTGTGATAGTGTGAGATGGTATGTGTGTGTGATAGTGTGTGTGTGCATGTTCATACAGTAGGTGTTAGCTTACGTCTGTAGATGGATCTGTGCCACTCTGTTACAGGGTCAGCTTCAGCTTCAGGTTTACCAGCAAACAGGTGTGGTTGTCGGTCCATTAATATAGAGGCCTTCACACTGTCATACACACCTGTCGGTCGTGTGTGCGCAGTGTGTGTGGGAGAACGTGTGTGTGATGCGTGTTGGTGTAACGTGATTGACTACATCGGTTGTGTTAGCACTCAGTGCAGTCTGTGTTAGCGCTCAGTGCAGTCTGTCTTAGCGCTTAGTGCAGTCTGTGTTAGCGCTCAGTGCAGTCTGTCTTAGCGCTCAGTGCAGTCTGTATTAGCGCTCAGTGCAGTCTGTGTTAGCGCTCAGTGCAGTCTGTGTTAGCGCTCAGTGCAGTCTTTATTAGCGCTCAGAGCAGTCTGTCTTAGCGCTCAGTGCAGTCTGTGTTAGCGCTCAGTGCAGTCTGTATTAGCGCTCAGTGCAGACTGTGTTAGCGCTCAGTGCAGTCTGTGTTAGTGCTCAGTGCAGTCTGTGTTAGCGCTCAGAGCAGTCTGTCTTAGCGCTCAGAGCAGTCTGTCTTAGCGCTCAGTGCAGTCTGTGTTAGCACTCAGTGCAGACTGTGGTAGCGCTCAGTGCAGTCTGTGTTAGTGCTCAGTGCAGTCTGTTAGCGCTCAGTGCAGTCTGTGTTAGCGCTCAGAGCAGTCTGTGTTAGCGCTCAGAGCAGTCTGTGTTAGCGCTCAGAGCAGTCTGTCTTAGCGCTCAGTGCAGTCTGTGTTAGTGCTCAGTGCAGTCTGTGTTAGCGCTCAGTGCAGTCTGTGTTAGTGCTCAGTGCAGTCTGTGTTAGCGCTCAGTGCAGTCTGTGTTAGCGCTCAGTGCAGTCTGTGTGTGTGTCCCTCCGTACGCAGGCTGCAGCCCAGACCAGGACCAGCAGACAAGGTTAGAGAGGAGACCCCCACCACAGGAGACCCCCATCACCAGCCAGCAGGACCCCCCACCACCCTCGCCCCAGGACCCCCCACCACCCTCGCCCCAGGACCCCCCATCACCCTCGCCCCAGGACCTCACAACCCCATCCCAACTCCAACCTCCCCAGTCCTCATCCCAGACCCCCCCATCCCTCTCCCAGACCCCCCCATCCCTCTCCCAGACCCCCCCATCCCTCTCCCAGACCCCCCCATCCCTCTCCCAGTCCTCCCAGTCCCTGTCTCCATCCCCAGCCTCCCTCAGGGGCCAGCCAGCCCTCTCAGAGGCCCACAACATCGACGCTGCTGTGCTCAGCTCAGGGGTGCTGTGTCTGCCTGGTGAGCCGGACCATCACACACACACACACACACACACACACACACACACACACACACACTCACAGTCACTTCAAATGGGCATTCAGAACTGTTCTGTCTTTACCTCTACTCTCAAAGGTACGAGAGACAAAGGCGGTCGAGCCCTGGTGACCGTGACAACCAGGAACACCGTGTGGTTGAACCCCAACTGTAACAGCGGCGAGCTGGTTCGAATCCTGGTCTACTTCTGCACCACACTCAGGTAGGCCCGCCTCCCCTAACCAGATTCACCCTGCTGTTGGTTAAACCTGTCAATACTTCCCTTGTGATGGCTGGTTACTGAATGTGACTTCACATCCTGTTTCTGACAGGAAGGAAGTGCGGTCCCTGGGGTTGACGGTTCTGGTGGATGCCCGCAGGTGCTCCCCAGTTCCTGCTCTCTTCAAAGCCTTCAACATCTTACAGGTGAGATCACCTGTCTTAACCCACTAAAACCTTTTAGTCTTTGTTGACAGCCGGTTCGTTTGGACAGCCGGATGTGAACCTCGAGAAACAGCCATGCACTGGAACATGCAACTTCTCTCGGCTTAGATCAACTTGGCTCAGTCTATTTGGCTACTATAGAGCCATAGTACACCATCACACACACACGTATGTCAACACGTGCATGTGGATATCATAGACTGCTGGCTGGCCTCTATCGTCTGTGAGGATCAAGTTTTCAAGCCCAAGAGGGATGACATTCAGAACTGCCAAATGTAGTAAAGCCGTCTCTCTTCCACGGCCAGGCAGCCAGCTCTGGTCCCATGTTCTGGGGTACGGAGGCCCGTCGGGCCCGTCTTGGCTTCTCCAATTAAAAGTCCTGATTGGGAGCAGGCGAGGCGTGGTGGGGTTAGTGGAGGGGGTAGCCAGGAGAAAAAGGAGGGAGGTTAATAGAAAGAGGGAGAGAGGGGGAGAGAAAGAGATTGGGGCCAGCTTCTGTGGCCAAGATAATAAGAGACAAACGGAGGCCTGTTTGTAATCAGGCCGGCCTCCTAACTTCTCTGTGTCCCAGTTAACGCTCGTCTGCCTGACGCTCCGGCCCGACGACAGATCCTTTGTGAGGGAAACTAGTCACGTCCCCTCCTCTAGAGACGGAGGCAGCTACGATCATGTGACTCCGCCACAGCAGACCCCAACAAAACAATAAGAAATGTGGAAGTTTAGCCTTTCTAGCTAACAAGCTACCATTTCCCATTCCCCTTTATGAAAGACAGAATGTCTCGATGACTTAAGATGCCAATTAGGTTTGTTCTAGAACTTCTGGTGCAAACTCCTCAGCCTCTTGGGGGAGACGGAGTGTTCTGTTGTGAGCGTTCTAGAACACACGCGTGCCCTTCCTTCCATTCTGGGTCAACGCTAACAATGACAGGAGAAGGTGTCTTAGAGGTCCCCCTTTTAATGATGCCCCCCCCCCCCTGTCAACTGTGGCCCCCGGGTCCCATAGGGAATACCCTCCCCCCAAACCCTCCCACACAATGGTTCCAGATAGCATCATCTTATTACTGTGTCTTTGGGGGCTGACACTTCACCCCCACCACACACACACTCTAAGCTCATCATTTGAAGGGCTTACCCTGCCACAGTCTTTGTCCACTAATTGATCAGGCAACAATAATGCCGTTTGATGATCCCCCAGACAAATGTATCCTTTTATCTCTCTCTCTCTCTCTCTCTCTCTCTCTCTCTCTCTCTCTCTCTCTCTCTCTCTCTCTCTCTCTCTCTCTCTCTCTCTCTCTCTCTCTCTCTCTCTCTCTCTCTCTCTCTCTCTCTCTCTCTCTCTCTCTCTCTCTCTCTCTCTCTCTCTCTCTCTCTCTCTCTCTCTCTCTCTCTCTCTCTCACTCACTCACTCACTCACTCACTCACTCACTCACTCACTCACTCACTCACACTCTCTCTCTCTCTCTCTCTCTCTCTCTCTCTCTATCCCTCTCTCTTTCTATCCCTCTATTTCTCTCTATCCCTCTCTTTCTCTATCTCTCTCCAGCAGTGAGAATCATTTGATCTCCTGTCAGGTTTGGTTGAAAGGCAGACGTCAGCAGTCAACATGGTGTATGTTCTGCTGGCTCACATTCATGTTCTACAATCAGTCCTGACAGTCCACTACTCATAATCTGCTCTCCTAGAATGTTTTCATCAAGATCAAGAAAAATGCTTTGTTTCTGAAAGACCACACTGAACATGTATGTACAGGCAAATTAACACAAACAAAATGGCCGTCCTCTCTGATTGCTTCTGTCCTCCCTGACTCAACCTGCTGGGGCTGCTCGGTCTGGCTGGGTTTGTTCACCTCAGACGAAGGATTTAGACTCAATTCAACGAGGATTTTATACAACCTCCAGCTGTATTACCATCCTACCCCCAGACGAACCTCTGTACCAGGGCCGGCTCCTACACCAGTCTTGTTCCTCCCTGAGTTAGTCAGACATGGGTCAGTGTAAGCTGTCTTGTTGACGGACAACTCGTTTTATTTGGAGGTTGGCATGTGCAATGTTGACTTCTGTTTAGTAGAGTCTTTAGAATGATTTTTTGTAGTTTCCTGTCCTCAGTGTCCTCCTCAGCAGACTGTGGTTTCCGTCCAAGCGAGGGTAGTGACACAGTGACACGCAGCCCTGCGATGCCGGTCACTGTGTTGGAACGTGCTGTGCTGTTTCACACAAGGACACAGGCTCATCAGGAAGCGTGTGTCAGCCTGTGTGTGGGGGAGTCTCATTCAGGCCAGGTTAATCATGATCCAGGTGTTTGCTTGGAGCAAACGGCACATTTATCACCCTCGCCATTCATCAACCTCCAAGATGAATGTGTGTGTGTGTGCTCTCCAGATCCTGGGAAGACAAGGAAAGGTGACACAGTCTTAGCAACATCCATGAATTCTCTCGAGCTGTCCACAAGTACAGAACGGCCAATAACGTTCAACGGTGGAGATTATGTGTTTTTAAGAAAATTAGTTTATTTTAACAGCAACTTTTCACTGCTGTTGAGAATGTAAGGGTGACAAAGAAACACTGCAAGATACTGTGTGTGTGTGTGTGTGTGTGTGTGTGTGTGTGTGTGTGTGTGTGTGTGTGTGTGTGTGTGTGTGTGTGTGACCGTGCACCGCTTTTAAAATTTACCAACTGCTGCCTCAACACAAGTGTGTTTGTGTTAACAAGCTCTAGTGTCGTGTGATTTTATATCCCTATATAACCTTTCTGTTTCAACAGCATCATATTTCCATTGTGACCAGACTTTACAAGCAGGACTTTGTCTTTGTTTTGGGGGATTTTGTCAGGCTGAATATGGTGTTTTTCAGCCCTGTTGTTAGACTGTCAGTATGGATTATGTAAAGCTTCATTCTGCACAGTTGATATTTCTCCAAGCCACAACAGAGACTGTGCTTGCTTTTTCAAGCAGCTGTCAGAAGTGGTAGATTTGAGACATTGTATTATATTTCAGTTCAGACAGCTTCATTGATCTCTCTCTCCTCCTTCTCTGTGTATTTATTTGTATGGGTGTGTGTGTGTGTGTCTCAAGGATGCCATGCCAGGCTGTATTCACACTGTGCTGCTACTGGCTGACAGAGACTTGGGCCTTCGCATGGAGAAGCCCTCCACCATACAGGTAAACACACACACACACACACACACACAAACTGCATTAGCCTTTTAGACAAGTGTGGATGAAGAAGAACTTTATTATAGCTCTGCACTCACTATAAAAGCATTGGATAGATAGAGAGTGGTGTAATGCACTTAGCTCTGAAGTGTGTGTGTGTTCCCATTATGGCTCAGGCTACCTAGGACACTCAGCTCAAACAAATCCTCATCACAAGGATGTGATGTCACACACACACACACGTACACACACAGTAGCTACTCAGACGCAGCAGTTGGCCATAAAGTGGTTGTTCTGATATCACTGTTGTCTTTTTAATCACATCTCTCTATCTCCCTCCCTATCTCCCTCCCTCCCTATCTCCCTCCCTATCTCCCTCCCTCCCTATCTCCCTCCCTCCCTATCTCCCTCCCTCCCTCCCTATCTCCCTCCCTCCCTCCCTCCCTATCTCCCTCCCTCCCTCCCTCCCTCCCTCCCTCCCTCCCTCCCTCCCTCCCTCCCTCCCTCCCTCCCTCCCTCCCTCCCTCCCTCCCTCCCTCCCTCCCTCCCTCCCTCCCTCCCTCCCTCCCTCCCTCCCTCCCTCCCTATCTCCATGTAGATGGAGGTCCTGACCTCTCTCAAGTCCCTCCACAAGCACGTGGAGGCCTCCCAGCTGCCCACCGAGTTTGACGGCACCTTCCCCTTCTGCCACGGCCACTGGATCTGCTTCCGCACGGTGAGACGCTATGTTTGTAGTTCATTCCGAGCACCATTGTGTCTACACCTATGTTGTGAAAGACTACAATGAAGATCAGTGAAAAAACGCATCACGTGTTTGTTGTTGATATGGTTATCTCTGTTGTCTGGGGTTTTTCCCATGACAGTTTTTGTGTTGATGTGTGTGTGTGTGTGTCCCCTCTATCAGAGAGTGGCCCAGCTGACGAGTCACTGTGAGGATGCGATCAGCCTTCTCCAGGGCACCATCACTACTCTGGAGTCCACCCCACTGCCTCACAGCGCAGAGGTACACACACACACACCTGGGCTCAGACCTGTAACTCCCCACACACTGCACCTGTAGGAGAGAGAGGGGGGAACAGAGTTGGGGGGGGGGGGGTGAGAGGGACTGAGAGAGAAGGAAACGGAGACAGTGTTACTGTCAGAGAGATTTAGATGGAGGCGGAGGGAGTTATATAAGTGAGACGGAGCAAGAGAAAGAGACTGAGTGAGAGTGAGGGAGGAAGGGAGAGACCGAGAGAGAAAGAGAGAGAGAGAGAGAGAGAGAGAGAGAGAGAAGGAGAGAGGGAGAGAGAGAGGGAGAGAGAGAGAGAGAGAGAGAGAGAGAGAGAGAGAGAGAGAGAGAGAGAGAGAGAGGGAGAGAGCAGGTATCTACAGTATGTATAAGTCCTCTGAGACAGCCGCCAGTTGCCTGCAGAGCTACAGTACAGCATATGAACCTGGCCTGGCTGCTGGCCTGTCGTGATATCCCAGAACACCACAGGGGATCCTGACCATAGCAACCTAGCTCACCGTGCACGACCACCTAACTCATCACAACCCCATACTCAGTCTAACTACACATCAGCCAGGTGGGAAGTTGATTTGGTTCAGATTTGCCGTGTCACCGTTTGTTATTGTCCGCGTGTCAGATTTAGTTTGATATTGAACTAGGCTAAAGGCCACACGCGTCTAACCCGGCCAGCTGCAAAAGCACTTTCTCTGGCCTCAGCTCAGCGCCCCTTGCTATCCAGTCACCTGCGCCAGAGCTATATTTACCCAGAGTCCCCTGCAGCTCGCTACTGGCCTATTGGTCTCCATTACCGCCGTCCAGAGAGCAGTGTGGGCTCTCTTCAAAACATCGTCTGGAGAGGATCTCGCGGAATGTTTTATTTGGGATTCGGTCGGCTTGGCTACCTCTGAGTCGGCTTGGCTACCTCTGAGGTCGTCTCTCTCGTTCTCCACGTCTGGGCCTCGTTTCTGTCAAACCTTTCCCCTCTCTCTCTCTCTCTCTCTCTCTCTCTCTCTCTCTCTCTCTCTCTCTCTGTCTCTCTCTCTATCTCTCTCTCTCTCTCTCTCTCTCTCTCTGTCTCTCTCTCTGTCTCTCTCTCTGTCTCTCTCTCTGTCTCTCTCTCTCTCTCTCTCTCTGTCTCTCTCTCTGTCTCTCTCTCTGTCTCTCTCTCTCTCTCTCTCTCTCTCTCTCTCTCTGTCTCTCTCTCTGTCTCTCTCTCTGTCTCTCTCTCTGTCTCTCTCTCTATCTCTCTCTCCCTCTCCAACTCTGTTTATCCCAGTCTCTCTCTCCTTCCCTCTCCCTCTCCCTCCTCTTTGTAATTGGGTTGGTGGGGGTATCAAGGCTGGTCTCAGGTCAGTGTGTGTCTGGGTTTCCTAGCAACACTCTGTGAAGTCACTCTGACCCATGAGGACCAGGCCCCTTGCGATTGTGTGTGTGTGTGTGTGTGTGTGTGTGTGTGTGTGTGTGTGTGTGTGTGTGTGTGTGTGTGTGTGTGTGTGTGTGTGTGTAGTCCTGATTGTGTGTGTGTGTTTAATTGAGGCTAGAAACCCCCAGGAGAAGGTCTCTAGGCAACCCCCCCTGTTACCACGTTGGGTGTTCTTGTGTGTAACAGATGATTGTTGGGAACAGACCTGAGCCAATCCCAGTTCTCTCACACTGCCCACACACAGGGCTGGTCTGGGCTTGTCAGGACGACTCCTCCATCTCTTCACAGATCAGTCACTCCTCTCTCCCCTCTCCTCCGCTTCCTCCAAGTGCTTCTCTGTCATCTCCTCTCTTTCTCTCTCTTTCACCTGCGTTAACCCCTCGTTCTAGCTGCCCCCCCACCCCCCCGCATCTCCCCCTCTTTCCTTCTTCTTTCAACATTCTAGGCATTTTTCTGGTTACCACAAACACACATACACATACTTGCACACACACACACACTCTCTCTCTGCCTTTTCCTCACTCCACCAGCGAGACTTGAGTAATGTAGTAATTATACCAATCATCTCCATTCTCATCACAAAGCATGTTTATGTTATTCCCGAGTGATGACATATTCATGTACGCAGTTCATCATCGTCTTTGATGTTTACTTTATGTATTCATAGACAAAAAGAGTACGATAAATATATGATTACATCAAAAAAAGACTCAATTAAACACCACCATCAGGTCAGGTTACTTGTATATTCCCCGACAGGGTCTATTTCCACATCTGATATCTAACATGAGTCAGCAGGAAACAGAGTGTTTTCATCCTGTGGCTCGTTACCACAGTAACACTGTCCTGCAGGGCTTCCCACACTGTGTGTGTGCGTGTGTGTGTGTGTGTGTGTGTGTGTGTGTGTGTGTGTGTATAGCCAGGCGTTGCCAGAGACTGTAATAAGCGCCTGTCTGCTTCGAGGCGTCCTTAGAGAATCAGTCCAGTTGTCGACCAGTCAGTTGATGGAGGGATTCTAATTGGTCTGATTGAAGCAGTGTGTGTTGAAAGAACCCATGGAGAATTTGCTGGATCGAGTTCAAATAGGCGTATCTATATTCAGCTGACATTTAGAGCAGGTAAAATGTTTTTAATATTGTGTAGTGTGTTTAAATTGGTCAACTCATTATCACTGCCTCTCTCTGTCTCCCAAATCTTTGTCTAATTCTGTCTCGCTGCATCTCTCTCTCTCTCTCTCTCTCTCTCTCTCTCTCTCTCTCCCCATTTCTCTCTCTCTCTCCCCATTTCTCTCTCTCTCTTTCTCTCTCTCTCTCTCTCGCTCTCTCTTTCTCTCTCTCTCTCTCTCTCTCTCTCTCTCTCTCTCTCTCTCTCTCTCTCTCTCTCTCTCTCTCTCTCTCTCTCCCTCTCTCTCTCAGGAGGCCCAGGTGTTGCTGGAGAAGTACAGGGCTCTGATGCGTAGCGTCCTAGAGGACAGCCGATTGGTCAGGCTGCAGCTAGAGGGCGGAGCTGCCTTGTCCCGCCTCCGCAAGGAGGAGACCAGCGTCAGCCTCACTGAGGACTACAGGTACTGTACACACACACACCACACACACACACACACACACACACACACACACACACACACCACACACATGTATCCATGCATACACACACACACACCTCCACCCTTGTTTAAGTGTCTAGCTCCAATAAACGGGCCTGAAGATCCCAGTCTGGATGCACTCAGACCAGTGATCATGCAGCACCAGAGCCCTGAGTGTTTGTCTGCTTGTACCTGCCAACTGAAGAGTTCTGTCCCATAGTAGACCCAGGAAGAGAAAGAGAGAGACAGTTACAGAGGAGACTGTGTGTGTGTGTGTGTAGCAAGGGGTAGGGGTGTGGGGAGACAAGAATGTTTTTCCTCTGACCAAGCCAAGAAGAACAAGCCTTATCATCGCTGGCTGGAGTTAGCGAGCTAGCTTCTCTGTCCTCCTCCTCCATTAGCCTAGCATTAGGGTGTCTCTGCTCTGCCTCAGAGCTCTGCTGACGCGACCCCGTCCATACGACATGCGTGTCCACTTCACACATTAGACCCAACGCTCCCTCACCCTGTGGGTCTGTGGGTGGACACGTGCTGTCACCTGTGGCCATGCTGGGTCTAGACACCTTTCTCACCTCTCCATCCTTCCTCTCTTCCTCTCCGTCTTTCCTTTCCTCTGTCCGATGGGGAGAGGGCCCCTTCTCTCGTTGGACGGTGACACAGATGACACAATAGGAGGCTTGTCGAGGCTCGCCACGTCTCCATGACGACACGAACGAACACAGCTCGCATTCTCGTCTCCCCTGTCCTCCTTACCCCGGGCCAGCCATGTCTTCAGAGCCGTCACCACCCCTCCCAATCCTGGGGAATGCGCTGCCCCTACCTGCGTTTGACTGGAGGGCACTTCCATTTCGGGGGAAAGGGGGGTGTGGGCCTCTGGAGAGCAATGCTTTCTTTGTGCCGCTCTCGCCATTCTCACAGGGAGGAACTCAAGGACCAACTCTTGTTTGGGGGCGGGAGGTGAAAGCTGATAAAGAGATAAGAGAGAGAGAGAGAGAGAGAGAGAGAGAGAGAGAGAGAGAGAGAGAGAGAGAGAGAGAGAGAGAGGGAGAGGGAGAGGGAGAGGGAGAGGGAGAGGGAGAGGGAGAGGGAGAGGGAGAGGGAGAGGGAGAAGAAAAGAAAGGAAAAAGAGTAGTGTTATAGGATTGACGTTTTGGAGGACTGAATTTTCTATAACATAACAGAGAATAGGGCTTTGTTTCTGAGACTGCCTCAAAGGAGGACAGAGAAGTTGCTAGCTACTTGACTGTCTCGGGACTGAGTGAAATCCCCTCCCTCCTCCTCTGGTCCAAACTGTGTTAGTTCCCACAGGCGTTATCTAAATCACTCTCTCTCTCTCTCTCTCTCTCTCTCTCTCTCTCTCTCTCTCTCTCTCTCTCTCTCTCTCTCTCTCTCTCTCTCTCTCTCTCTCTCTCTCTCTCTCTCTCTCTCTCTCTCTCTCTCTCTCTCTCTCTCTCTCTCTCTCTCTCTCTCTCTCTCTCTCTCTCTCTCTCTCTCTCTCTCTCTCTCTCTCTCTCTCTCTCTCTCTCTCTCTCTCTCTCTCTCTCTCTCTCTCTCTCTCTCTCTCTCTCTCTCTCTCTCTCTCTCTCTCTCTCTCTCTCTCTCTCTCTCTCTCTCTCTCTCTCTCTCTCTCTCTCTCTCTCTCTCTCTCTCTCTCTCTCTCTCTCTCTCTCTCTCTCTCTCTCTCTCTCTCTGTGTTTGTCCTGTTCTCAGAGCAAAAGCAGCAACAACAAAAAAACAGTTCACCATTTTTATCTGTTGGTTCCCAATCACCAAAGACACACACACACAGTTTTTGTCTGGTTCTGAGGGTCAGTCTATGTGCGCACACACACACACACACACACACTTAAATTAACTTAGGACATATCATGTGGGTTTTCTGTTGTTGTGCCTATATCAACGCCTCACTGTTGCCAGCGTTTAGTCACCTGCTGTTTTCACACACACACACACACACACACACACACACACACACAGAAATTCCTGAATTCATGACAAAGCCTTCGGGGGTTAACAGGCTGAGCCCCGGAGATCATTGCCCTGCGTTTACTTTGCTCTTGGGTGACTCACTTCCTACCATAGAAACCAGCCCTGCCTCACTCAGGTCATCTCTCTCTGTCTCTCTCTCTCTCTCTCTCTCTCTCTCTCTCTCTCTCCCTCTCTCGCTGTCTCTCTCTCTCTCTCTCTCTGTCTCTCTCTCTCTCTCTGTCTCTCTCTCTCTGTCTCTCTCTCTCTCTCTCTCTCTCTCTCTGTATGTCTCTCTCTCTCTCTCTCTCTCTCTCTCTCTCACTGTCTCTCTCCCTCTCTCTCTCTCTCTCTCTCTCTCTCTCTCTCTCTCACTGTCTCTCTCCCTCTCTCTCTCTCTCTCTCTCTCTCTCTCTCTCTTTCTCTCTCTCTCACTGTCTCTCTCTCTCTCTCTCTCTCACTGTCTCTCTGTCTCTCTCTCTCTCTCTCTCTCCCTCTCTCTCTCTCTCTCTCCCTCTCCCTCTCTCTTCCTCTCCATCCCTCCTCCCTCTGTTTTTCTCGACCCCCCTTCTATCTAAACTAGCTTGTCCAGGGTCTCCACAGTTCGTTAACCCCAGTTATGGTGCCCTCCCCTTTCATCAGCCCCCTCTTCCTCCCAATCTCTTATCATCCCTCCCTCCCCCCTCTCTCTCTCTCTCTCTCTCTCTCTCCTTTCTTCACTCACTCACTCACTCCCTCTATCTCTCCTCCACCCCACCCCCCCCTCACTGGAATGCCTTTGATTCCACCTCTCTGTTTGTTCTAGGGGTGGAATATGACTAATTGGCTAATTATGAAAGGGTGTGGGCAACTTAAGACCACAATGCCAGTATTCTCACACACACACACACACACACACACACACACACGTGCCCACACATCACGTCATCCCAAAACTCTGTTGTGTGCACCCCCCCCTCCCAACCCACACACTCCACACTCCCTGTAGCTGTGCAAACCCACTCCTTGTCAGTCTTGTCACCTTCAAACAAAGACACCGGTGAGGTCCCTCCGTCCTTCCGTCCGTCCGTCCGGCCTCGCTCTCATCTCTGCGCCCGGCTGAAGCAGCTGTGAGCCTGGTCCACCTCTGTTCACGTCCCAGACTCGTACTCCCCAGGATCGCTCACTGCCGTCGCCGTCCAGCCTGTTTTCAGCACCTGACCCTGACCCTGGCCTGGCGCCGGCGTAGCGTTCTCCGTGAGGGGGACTGATGGAGCGGGGTGGAGCTGGATCGCCTCGGTGATCAGCCTTTCTGATCAGCCTTTCTCAAGAGGGAACGCCGGGAGCTCGATGACTCCTTATCCAGCATGGATGCTCTGTCAGCAGCCGCGGCCCCCGCCACCCTCCCTCCCCCTCTTCCTCCCTCCCTCTCCCACCCTCCCCCTCTCCCTCCCACCCTCCCTCCCTCCCTCTCCCTCTCCCCCTCTCCCACCCTCCCTCCCACCCTCCCTCCTTCCCTCCCACCCTCCCTCCTTCCCTCCCTCCCTCCCTCCCTCCCTCCCTCCCTCCGCCTCTCCCCCTCTCCATCCCACCCTCCCACCCTCCCTCCTTCCCTCCCTCCCTCCCACCCTCCCTCTCCCTCCAACCCTCCCACCCTCCAACCCTCCCACCCTCCCTCCCCCTCTCCCTCCCACCCACCCATCCTCCCTCCCATCCTCCCTCCCCCTCTCCCTCCCTCCCACCTTTCCTCCCACCCTCCCTCCCTCCCCCTCTCCCTCCCACCCTCCCTCCCTCCATCCTCCCCAACCTCCCACCCGCTTTCAATCGGTCCTTCTTTCCTTCTCTCCTTCCTTCCTCTCACCCCCCCTCCCCGTCCCCACTGTACATCAGCGTGTGACAGTTGGAGCAGCAGAACCCGACCAAAGGACTCTCTCTCCCTGGCCTCTGCCCTCCCCCCACCCCCACCTCCCCAGACAAAGGCCCTGATTGACAGGACAGTCCAACAGCTAGCACCCAGCAAAACAATTAGCATGACAACAGAGCTGAAGCCCTCTGCCTTCCCTGCAGAGAGCCAGTGCTGCCTTGCACCCACCCCACCCCACCCCTCCCTCCTCCCCACATTTCCACTGCTGCCAAGGGCCGGCACGCCACAGTGTCTTAACGCTCGTATGAAGATCTGAATGAGAGCGAAGTGCAGGAGTGTCCTGCAGCGTGTCTGGAGCTTGTCCTCATGAATCAGGACTGGAGGGGAGAAGAAGAAGATTGTTCTGAAGTTGATCTTATAGTGTCTGTGGACTTGGGTGTTGTGTGTGAGAGAGAGTTTAATCTAATATACCGTAGGAGTGTGTGTGTGTGTGTGTGTCAGCAGGGGGCAGGAGTGCGTACAGTGTGTTTGACGTGAGGATCAGTCCCTCGACACCGGTTTGTCAGTTGGAAGTTTGGCCGCAACACAATGTCCAGACATGCAAGAGTTCTTCTGTAAAAACAATTATGCAACTCTCCATTCTGACTCAAAGAGAAAAAAAGAACTCATGAAATACTTTGAATGGGTTATCAAAAGGGCATGCAGACCTCTAACAATCGGGACGTGTCAGTTGGGAGTCTTTGGGGAAACAGAGTCTGAATGTAGGGGGGGAGGACAATGGGGTTTAGAGTAGCACAAAGCCACCCACAGCCATGAAGTCATCCTGCAGTCATCAAATCCAGGCTTCCTCCACAATGTGCCCAGTCATTGTCTTGTGCTAGCGCCCGCAGCTAGTGCTTCCACCACTGGAGAAGAACACATGGGGAGGAGGAGATGCCCACACACACACTCTCTCTTACACACACTCTCTCTTACACACACACACTCTTACACACACACACTCTTACACACACCCACACACACACACACTCTCTTACACACACACACACACACACTCTCTCTTACACACACACACTCTTACACACACACACTCTTACACACACCCACACACACACACACACTCTCTTACACACACACACACTCTCTTACACACACTCTCTTACACACACTCTCACACACTCTCTTACACGCACACTCTCACACACACACACACACACACACAGACACTCTCTTACACACACACTCTCTTACACGCACACACACACACTCACACACACACACACACACACAGACACACTCTCTTACACACACACTCTCTTACACACACACTCTCTTACACACACACACACACACACACACACACAGAGAGACACTCTCTTACACACACACTCTCTTACACACACACTCTCTTACACACACACACACAGACACACCCACACACACTCTCACACACACACACACACACACTCTCTCTCTGTCTCTCTCACTCACTCACACACTCACACACACACACACACATGGAGACATGGAGAGATATGGCAGTACACTCAGTGTTTTGTAACTATGTGCACCCAGAGACACTTGGTGACTGAAGATAAGATCTGACCAGATAAGTTTCGTACACACAGAACAGACACTCACTGTTTACAGTTTTGGTTAAGTCTGTACACACCGTAAAGTCAAAAGCAGGCTTATAAGATAAAACACAGGCGTGTCGCCCCTGTCACTCAAACCAACACCTCCAATCACAGCCCTCCCCCATCCCCCCCAGGTAACTTGACACACCCTCTGAGAGTCTCGTCATCCAATGAGATGCCAGCCAGCTTCCGCACCCCGTGTCAGTAATGACCTCACAGCACGCTGACTCAGACTGCCACAAGCACATACCAGGCTGGAGTACTCACAGCTCTGTGGGAGAAGACTTACACAAGACCAGGCTCAACCTGTCCCTCGCTCATCTGACACAAACAAACCCCCGACTCACGGCCGCGCGTACTCAAACTGACGCCGGGGCTCTCGGACCGAGGACGAACGATCGTTGCTCTTGACTGAAGAACGCCGGCCGTTCAGCTGGAGCCTGTCTGGGCGCGTTGAGTGTGCGTGCGAGGGAGTGTCGAGCGTGTGTGAGGGTTCTGAAGAGCGGCTTCTGTTTCCCTCCAGAGATGCAGTGCGTTCGGTGGGGAGGCTGTACGAGCAGGTGGATGAGCTGGTGCACGCGCTGGTGATGCTGTCCAACAGGTGCACCCAGGAGCTGGAGTTTGTCATGGAGTTCAAGAGCCTGGAGCAGGGCTTCAAACAGGTGAGGAGAGTTTCACCACCACGTGAAATGTTAACATTTACAGTATTAAATAGGATTTCTTAACCAGACGCTTTTATCCATAGAGACAAGATGTCAAAGTGCATGTTAGTGCAGTAGGAAATCAGAGGCTAGAAGCGCTGTCACAGGTTCAAATCCCCCCTTGTACATCTCTTTGAATAATCTGTCTGCTAAATGAATACATTGTGCTTCTGGGCTGTGTGGCTGGAGTGTATCTGGAGTGTAGCTGGAGTGTAGCTGGTGTGTAACTGGCGTGTAGCTGGCGTGTGGGGGACATTAGTGGACATTGTTTACGGAGGGGAAAGGTCTGCTGATTAATGGATCCTGTCAGACAAGGACTGTACACTCATGCACGTGTGTGTGTTTCTCCGGTGTGTGTGTATGTGTGTGTGTGTGTGCGTGCCTGTGTGTGCGTGTGTGTGTGTGTGCAGGTCAGTGACTGGATCGAGGAGGTGGGGGAGAGTCGTCTGAGGACGCTGGGGGAGCTGGAGGACTCTCTGGAGGAGCTGCGCAGCAAACAGAAGCTCTTCAAAGACTTCTACTCTGCTGCATATGTACGTTTCTCCGCCCTCACACACACCTCACGCACACCTTACACACACCTCTCACATGCCCTCACACACATAGTCTGTCAGCAGACACCCCGTCAACCTCTTTACAGCAGCCTGAGTGTGAACAGAACGGGGGGGCAACAACACAACAACCTCGTAAACCTAGCATGGACCTCCACCGTTCAGCAGTTTTAGCACAGCTCATTTGGGTTAATGAATGTCCCTGGTCCGTCTCTTTAGTGGGTAAGACTTCCCCTTGACCTGCACATTTACAGCGTGGACATCCTCCCCCCCCCTCTCTCCTCTGTGTTCTTAAAACACGACGTGTTTGCTCACCTTGTTAGCAGCTGTTAGCGTAGCCGCTGCCCTAAACACAGGCATGTGACGGTAGCTTTTCCTGTATGATGAGCCTAACTCCTCATCTCTGCCCCTCCATCCTCCCCTGCCCTCTCCTCACCATTCTCCCCACCACATCCTCCCTCCATCCCCCCACCATCCTCCCTCCATCCCCCCCTCCATCCTCCCCTCCATCCTCCCCTCCATCCTCCCTCCATCCTCCCTCCATCCTCCCCTCCATCCTCCCTCCATCCTCCCTCCATCCTCCCACCATCCTCCCCCCTCCCTCTTTCCTCCCATCCATCCTCCCTCCTTCCTCCCTCCATCCTCCCCTCCATCCTCCCTCCATCCTCCCTCCATCCTCCCACCATCCTCCCTCCATCCTCCCACCATCCTCCCCTCCATCCCCCCACCATCCTCCCCTCCATCCTCCCACCATCCTCCCTCCCTCCCTCTTTCCTCCCCCCCCCTGCAGGAGCACTGTAAGGGTGGAGAGGCTCTGCTGAAGCGTCTGGAGCGCTGGGAGGACGTGTCGTCGGCCGAGCTGCAGGTGTACGAGGTCAAGGTGCGCTCCTTCTGGGTGCACCTGCACGACTTCTCCCAGCGGGTGGAAGACACGCGCGACAACATCGACAAGACCGTGCGCCTCTACGAGTTCTTCGACAAGGTAGGAGGTCGTCTTAGATTGGTTTTTTTGGCTTTTCTTGACAGTTTCTCGCTTTTTTGGAAGCATCTGAGCATTTTGAGCGACATGGTGGGGAAGTTAGAGGTGTGAGGTAATGGTCTGTTGACAGTGATAGCAGGGTTATCAGTCTCAAGACTTGGAAGAATGATCCTTCTGGTTTCGCGTCACATTTCCTCGAGCTAGCCCGTGTTCCCAGGGTGCTGAGTGTCAGAATTAAGTATGAGCTCAGAACAGGAGTGTTTTAGCCTTAAGAGGCTCACGTGCAAGAGTGGAACCAGACTAACCTGCCTCTTCCTCTAACCTGGATCCTCTCCTCACACTAACATCCTCATCAGGACAGGTTGAGACAAGTGTGGGTTTCTTTTCTTCAAAGGTCAGGCCAACTGTCAACCTGTTGAACTGGGAAATTATATTTATTCATTACTTTGTGTTGTGTCTTGTCCTATACAGTTACAGGATTATTTGGTCCCTGTGTGAGTGTGTGTGTGTGCGTGCGTGCGTGTGTGTGTCAGAGGGCACTGTGTCAGCGTGGCGTGACTTCATATCCCAGGCCTGACAATGGGTGCCCTCTCGGCACAGGCTAACACACACATACAGTACACACACACTTTCAGTACACACACAGCACACACCCATGCACAGTACACACACACACACACACAGCAAACTTGCTTTGTCCTCCCTGGTTTGATTGACATCCATCTCACCCACCTGTGCCTCTCCTCTTGGAATCGCAAGATTTGATTCGAGTTAGGATGTTTAGTTGTTGTTCAGATTATCGCTTAAGTCAATCTGAGAAAACATAATCGCTGGAAATCTTCTCGACTTGCTCTCAGTCACAATCTGAAGCGTCTGTATTTGTCAGCAGATACTCTCTAAGCTGCTTCTGTGAAATCGTCTTTGAAATAATAAAGTCACTCCAGATTTGCTCACACAGCTCAAAGACGGATTGTTGTACCAGGAGAGGAAGGGCGGAGTCTTGAGAAGGATGGTGTGTGTACTGTGTGTGCGTGTGTGTGTGTGTGTGTGTGTGTGTACTGTGTGTGTGTGTACTGTGTGTGTACTGTGTGTGTGTGTACTGTGTGTGTGTGTGTGTACTGTGCGTGTGTGTACTGTGTGTGTGTGTGTGTACTGTGCGTGTGTGCATGTGAGGTCACCACAACGCCAGTGACTGCCTTGTCTTATTGAAGAACTCTTTCTGTTCTGTCAGCCGCTGCAGTGTGCTGTATGTAAGGACCCTAAGAAAGGCTGCTCCGGAACCTTCCTTCAGGCGAATAGCATTAGCATTCCTGCAGGCTAACTCCCCCAGCCAACGTTAACCCACCAGGTCTATCTGGCTGGGGGACACCTGAACTAATTAACCTGGCTCGGGTTCCGGTTGACTGTCTGTGTAGCTCAGATATCTGATGCAGAGTTTAAGACTTTGAACTCAGAATCCCTCTGCCAAACCAGAGCCCCTGGGCTGAGCTATGGGAAACCCCGTACATTGCAGTGGAAGGAAGCACAGAGCCCAGTACTAAGGAACCATCGCCAAGACAATTCCATAAGATCCCCTTTGTCCCCCTGTCCCTTTTTTTCTAAGTCAGTTCCGTTATAAGACACAAAAAGCGATTAGGTTAGGGTTTCTTGTGTGTGTGCGGTACTGCAGCGGATCAGCACTCTTCTGGGTCACATGGTCTGCTCTGAGGCCGTGTGGTCACATGGTCTGCTCTGAAGCCGTGTGGTCACATGGTCTGCTCTGAGGCCGTGTGGTCACATGGTCTGCTCTGAGGCCGTGTGGTCACATGGTCTGCAGTATTGTTACAGCGCTTCCTGTGGTAGGTGTTCCTCCTCTCCCAGGGAGGTTTCTAACCAAACGACTTGACCCCTTGATGTGGTCCACAGCTGCAGTCTCCCTGTCTCTCAACCTCCGGTCCACCGACGGCCTGTCTCGCTGCCAAACCCCAGCACACACACACGTGTGCTCTCGCACGCACACACACACACACACACACACACACAGACATGCTGCCACATGTACACACACACACACACAGAGACATGCTCTCGCATGCACACACACACTCACACAGACAGAGACATGCTCTCACATGCACACACACACACACACAGAGACATGCTCTCACATGCACACACTCACACAGAGACATGCTGCCACATGTTCACACGCAGACTCACACTCACTCACACACACACACACACACACACTCACACACACACACACCACGACCACTCGACAGCTGTCTTCCCTCCCCTACTGATCTGACCACTATCAGATTTGGTCAATTTGCATAATCATACCACTCCCATCCCTCCGCCCCTCCGCCCCCCACCCACACCCCAAAATCAGAGAGGGAGAGCCTGTGGGGACTCAGGGATCTCTTGCCATCTGTCTGCATAATGACCCCCCCCCCCCCCCAGCCCCTCCCTGGTAATCCAAGGGCAGAGATGGATGACACAGAATCCACCAGCATGAAGCTAACTAGCTAAAACAGGCACGTCCTATTGTCATTTAGATCCTTTCACTCATAATACAATCCAATTGGCCCCCCTATTTAGCTCGGTACGGAATGGAATGCCACAGGTCCTTATTGCTGTGGATTCAGTGCTTGATGATTCCGAGGGGGAGGGGGGCGGGGTGTTTGTCATGACAACGTTGTATTGTTTGTTTGTGCCGCTAGGCTAATGTGCGCTGGCTAATAGGGATGGGTTTAGCATGCTAATGCGCTAATCACCCTCCAGAAGTAATAACCAAGTGTCCAGTTCATCTTGTTGGGCCCACACCAAGAGCTACGGGGGTTCTTGTGTGGATTAAAGGTTTGTTAAGATGTTCCGTTTACAGCGTGCTGTGGATGCCGGTCTCCTGTTAAGCGTAGCTACGTTGAATTTAGCAACACGGCTACACACTATAGCTTTAATGGTCAGGCTAAGTGTAACATATCGAGTGTAGTAAATCATCTGTTGAGATGAGATTGATGTGTTTGATGTGTGTGTAGACTGTCTGGTACTCTGGAGTATTTTCTGGGAAGTTTGCACAGCTTGGAGAGGGCCCAGATGACATGTTTGCCTTTGGTTGAGAGATTGCTTTGCTGTCCGTGTCCTGTCTGGCTTTGGTTAGTGTGCGTGTATGTCTGAGTTTGTGCGTCTGTGTGTGTCTGACTAGTTCTATCTTTTAGTTTAAGTGTGTGTGCGTGCAGTGTGTGTGCTTGCGTGCAGTGTGCGTGCAGTGTGTGTGCAGTGTGTGTGTGTGTGCAGTGTGTGTGTGTGCAGGCTGTGTGTGCGTGCAGGCTGTGGCGAGGGAGAGAGAGTGAGGCAGTAACAAGGATGGTGGTTGAGGCCTCCAGTTTCTCTTTATATCACTGTTGACACACCCGCACTGCCCCGGCCCAAATTAGCCTGGGCCAGAGTTAGCAGAGTTGGGTAAGCAGCAGAGCTGTGCTCCTATTTCCAGCAGGGTTCATCATGGAGAGGCTGAGGTAAGCTCGCAAACGCAGGCACGTACCCCCCCCCCCCCCACGTCACACAGCAAGCGTCCCAATGACCCATGAGCAGGAGCCCTGCCCTGGCCCGAGGACGAAGTGTCCACAAAGGGTGGTCCGGTTTGAGAAGAGGACAAAGAGGGAGATCCTCTCTCGGGGCTGAGGTAGTCTGACCGTCCTGCAGCCTTTGTGTAGCTGGCTGCTATCGTGCCCAACACACAGGGTCCTCTCGCAGGGCCGGACTGACACAGATTTGGTGACAAATGGAGATATTGACGTGTGGCTGGCTGGCTGTGCAAACACCCCCGGCCCATCATCCCTGCACGCAGAGCCCATCAGAAATCAATAAGAGTAAAGTGACAGTTTGCATTGAGGCCCAGGGCCCTGGGGGTGAGGGGACTCCTTGAGATGCTTGTGGTCACGGCGCTTAGCTGTATGTGAGCTCCTATTGACGGTACTGTGATATGAGGGGGGGCCGGGGGGCATGGTGGGGGGGGGGGGGGGGGCTGGGTGATTTTAGGTAGGGGCCCTGGGGGCTTCACTAAACCCAGCCCCCCGTCCACGGGGGCACGGACAGTGACTGACCTCCTTAGCTCAAAGCTCCAGATGGTCCGTACTGTAGAGGGGCACACGGGGGTGGGTCAGCATGAGGGCCCAGCCCCTTCATACGGACAGAAGGAATCGTGCCAGGAACCCTTCTGATATGATCCGGTGTGGTCTGCTGAACCTGCTGTCTGAACTGCTCAGTCACGGATTACTGGACACCTCGCATACTCTTCTATGCTCTGAACTGGCCTGGAAACTGTTTTCTGAATATTTGTGGCGTTTATTTGGGGTGATAGCCCCCCCTCCCCACAAATATCATTTGAATTATGTATTATTCACGCACTGGGGTCACATCATCACTTTAGGGGATTACAAGGTTCTTTTTGTGACTAGTGTCGATAAAACACTTTTTGTTCAATAAAATGTTTTTTTTTTTTTTTTTTGGAGGTAGGGGTAGTAGGGGAAGGAGTTAGTTAATCCCTACATTGTTTAAATTCACACCACGTTGGAACACTATGCCAGGCAAAATACCCCTTAACACAAACCCCCCCCCCCCCCCAGTGTGGTAAACATCAAAAGGGCCTTGGGTTTCCTTTAAGTTTGTACCCGACTCTCCATAATCCTCCTCTGAATGAAGTAGAAAGGCAGCACTGGCAGAGACGGTGTGTTTGGGTTCCAGAGGGGGCGGGGCCTCGGGGGAGGGGGGCGGGGGCTCTGTTTGGCTCTGGTCGCGTCCTGCGTTCCTGTACGTTGACAAACAGAGGGCGAACGACACCTGGGTCGATGTCCCGTTCTCCTGCAGAGCTCCTTATTAATGATCGCTAAGCAGCACTAAGCCAGCACTTAAGAATTTAACCAATACGACGCCCCCCTGCGGTGCCAGGGACTGAGGCTAAGACCCTTTTTTTCACAGTTGCACACACACACCACAAGTTCTCACAGACAGGTAAAGCTAGCTCGTAGATATCGCCACTGTGAGTGAGTGAGCAAGCATAGTACTGTCGTTGATGTTCTAAATCCCAGATTAGATGCGAGGTTTAGACTGCACTCCCTCTCACGGACGTTAGCGAAGGCCTTGAGACTCTCTGTCTTCAGACCTGGTTCCAGTCTGCCTCTCTCGACGGTCTCCGGGTCAGACACAACGCCAGCTACAGGCCCCAAACGTTTACTCACTATGTGCCCTAACACGAACACACTCAAACACTCCCAATACAGTGGACCCCGGCCAGTGCTTTCAGTCCTTTTAAAACTCCTTTTGGACTCCAGTCTGGGGGACCACTTAGTAGACGTAAACTGGCCCGGCTTTACTCATATCTGTCACATTAACAATGTAAACGATACTCGCTCAAAGCGTAAGTGTCCCTGGCTGTCCTAGTGCCCCCCCTGCATGGCACCTTGCCAGAGGCCAGGTGGGGTGTGTTGTTCAGCGTTGTGACAGAGGACAGACGGCTATATTGATATGAGGGGTGTGACAGGCTGTGAGCGCGTCCAGTATTGATCAGGGGACATCCATACCCCCACCATGTCTCTAAGGAACCCGGGGAAAAGACACACACACACAGTCCCAAGACCCCCACGGACTTCACACACACACACACTTCCTCCTCCTCCTTAGCCAACTATCAGGGGAAATTACCATCTCAATGGTTACTAGCAGAATTGCGGTCAGCAACCATGCAGAGATGGAATCATACTAGACACCCCAACACACTCTCTCCTACACACAGACACACACACACACCCACACACCCAGGAGGCACTCTGAGCATTCAGTCCAGCACGCAGGAGCCCCTTTGTGGACAGACACACACTCCAGCCTGCGTGCTGATCTGAGACGGACGTGTCCTCCATTAAGGAGAACCGGTGGATGGGGGGCTGGGGGGCCGGGGACCAGGGGCCGGGGGGCCAGGGGCCGGTCAGCCTGCTCCAGGGCTTCCCTTTCTCTCTCTGTGTCAAGCTCAGACAGCACGGGCACAGTGTACACACATACACAATGCTGGCCTGCCACGGCCACCAGCCAGCCTCATCCATCAGCCTACGGCCTGTCCAGCTGACACGACCGTGCGTGCGTGTGTGTGTGCCTGCGTGCGTGTGTGTGTGCCTGCGTGTGTGTGTGTGTGTGTGCGTGTGGTGAGAGCCCAGCAGCGTTCGCACAGTCCAGGTAGCACTCCGGTGCCAAGTTTTCCCTCCCTCCTCCTCCTCTTCCTTCTCTTCCTCCTCCATTCCCTCCAACCCTGCTTTCTCTCAAGTGGCTTTGTAGTGTCGGCGACAGAGCCCACCCATCCCCCCCCTCCCTCCCTCCCTCCCCCTCTCGCTCCCTCCCTCCCTCCCTACTTCTCGCTCTCCCTCCCTCCCTCCCTCTCTCTCTCTCTCTCTCTCTCTCTCTCTGTCTCTCTCTCTCGCCTGCTCTGCTGTTGCTGGGGCAAGCCCATCTGGTATTTAGCCCTAGCATTTGCCTGTGAATAGGGGGGGAGGTGAGGTGAAGGAGAGGGGGAGGAGGGAGGGAGGGAGGGGGCCAGCCCGGCGCCGGGAAGGGCTCCAGTCAGTCGTGTGTGTGTGTCTTAGCGTCAGGATGACCGCTGCATCTCCCTGCTCCACACAGGGAACCACCGCTCTGCCTGAACACGACACAGGGCGCACGGAGGTAGGAGGGACACGCACAGACACGCGGGCGGACAGGGAAGGGTGGTGGGGAGTTTGGTGTGGAATACCTGCGCGCTGTCAGGCTCTGTGTTGTAGTTGTGGATCGTGTGCTGGACAAGTTTGGCTGGGGACTTGACTGTGCCTGTTGGACGGTATGAGTGTGTGTGTGTGTGTGTGTGTGGGGGGGGGGGGTGTGAGACTAGCGTCCTGTACTAGCGGTGTGTTTTCCTGCTCTGTTGTGTGTTGTGAAAGGTTCATCTCAGTTTTTCTCCTGTGAGTTGTTTACGTTGCAGTGTTATCTGACAGACAGATATTAGGAGGCTTCTGAGTGAACGTGGTTCCCACCTTCACCCTCCACTCTCCAACCCTCTCAACACTTTCTTTATTTTTCTCTCTCCCCTCCTCCTCTCTCTGTATTACTCTATGTATCCTGTCTCCCTTCTGTCTCTAGCTCTCCATCTATTCATTTAGTCGCTCTTGTGTATGTTGCTGTGGTTAGCCGCTACTGAATGTTAGGTGTGGGTGTTAATTGCAGAGGGAGGATAGGAGGTTTGCTTGTGAGATCTAGCGTTGGCATGCGCTAAGAATGTCTCTGCATTTTCTGTGTTTGAGTATCAGACTAGCTGGCTAGTTAGGCTAAATCCTGATGAACAGTGTTACTTTGAACAAGCTTTAGCCTTGTGCTAATAAAGGGGGGATTAAGGACTCTCAGATTAAAGGGGGTGTCTTTGATTTCTCAGGTCGTATGATTGAGGTGTTGATTGCTTTTTTTCTCCCGGTTTTACACACGTGAGGAAGTGTGTTGAGCTGCTGCGAGGAAAACCTGTGTGTGTGTGGGTTTGTGTGTGTCTTTCTGTGAGCAAGTCTGTTCCTGAGAGTGTTTGGTGTTTGTAGTGTGCATGCATGCGAGCAAGCCTGTGCCTGTGCCTGTGTGTGTGTGTGTGTGTGTGTCTGTGCATGTGTGTGTGTGACAGCACAGCTGTCTTACTCGGCTCGAGAAAATGGGGTAAAACGAGTTTGTTGCTTTATTGTGTCCACTAAAGCCAGCCAGTGCCAGGTGTCCCAAACAGGAAGCTTCCTGTATTGATAAGAAACACACACACACACACACACACGACTCTTCACGGTCTGGTCACCGCATTGAAGGCTAAATCTATAGTTGTTGTCTTCAGCCAGTGTTTAATGGTAGCTGTCCTGAGGGCTCGGCCTCACCACAGACTAATGTAGGTTAGAGGTGAGTAATTAGCCAGACTAGCGACTGGATCGCTAGTGACAGTTGTCCCGTCCACAACGCCAGCAGTGCTGTGGATGGGACGGGAGTGGAGACCTGACCCCCTTAGACACCAAAGTGGGGGCCCCCCTACTTCCCCCTTTCATCTTTCTTTTAGTCTGTTTTAGTCTGTACCCCCAATGCCCCCCGCGAAAGGGTGACCCCCACTCCACCACCCCCCGCCGCCCCCCACCCCACCCTCCTCTCTCTGATCCTCCTGCTTGACTGGGCCCAAGGCATGGAGTCCTGCAGTGCCCCTGTCCCCCCTGTCCCCCCTGCCCCCCTGTCCCCCCTGCCCCCTCAGCCCCAGAGGGACCTACCTCTGGACCCCAGCACAAAAAACAAGCCCCTGCTCTTTTAATTAGGCCCCATTGTCACGCTCCCAGCCCTGGGACCTTCCTGTCTCCCTCTAGGACCCTCCTCAGTGTGGCCACAGCTAGCCACAGCTAGCCACAGCCACAGCTAGCCAGTAGCCACAGTTAGCCAGAGCTAGCCAGAGCCCCCCGTCCCCCCGTTAGCCAGAGCTAGCGTCTGAAGCTAAAGCTACCGACACCTGTAGTCGGAAACCATAAAGGGGGTGGGGAGGGTTGAATACGAGGGACTTTAGTGAATGTGTCAGCAGGAACTCCCCTCCCCCCCCAACACACACACACACACACAAATAAAAGACACAAGGCTTGACAAGTCAGGTAGCTGTTGTGCCTGTAGCTTGTTAATGACCGGACAGCAGAGTTTTAAGAGCCAGTCCACCTCTGGCTAATTAGCCACCTGGCTAGCATGTGTGCTCTCTGCCTAACACGGTTAAATGAGCCTGTTAAGGAGGGCTAATGACATTAGGCAATGTTTGTTTCTAAGCATGTGAGTTTAAATTGGCTGGTGTTCGTTAAAGAACATTGGTTCAGTCTGGTTTTCACTTTCACTGCATGTCTAAACACTAGTTTGTCTGCAACCGAGATAACGCAATTAACGTTGCAAATCGGTTGCGTGCTCTTTTGATTTTCAGCCTAAACGAAGCTTCCAGTTTCATTATTTGTCCATGAATCAAGGATGTCAAGTAAAGGGGGCACAGTGAGGGGTGTCTCTGAGGAGGCCTGGGGCAGGGAATTTACATGTGTGTGCCATGTCCCCCTGAACACTCTGTATAATGTGACGAGTCCAAGACGCCCAGATTCACATATGATTGAATCAGCCCCTCCTCCCCCCCCCCTCCTCCACACACACACGTACACGCAAAGGCAAACACACACGCTTTGTTGTATCTAGACACACACATACACATTCTCCATTTTTCTTATTATACACATCACACACACACACAAACATTGCAGAGGGTTCGTGTGTGTGTAAGCGCAAATTAATAAGCGCTCCAGTGGAGCAGTGTAACGGCTGAACGCTCCCCGGACTGATCAGCACTCTTGATTCCTCCTGATCACCCCCTCACACACACACACACACACACACCCCCGCCACACACAAACACACACACACCCCCGCCACACACACACACACACCCCCCCGCCACACACAAACACACACACACCCCCGCCACACACAAACACACACACACCCCCGCCACACACAAACACACACACACCCCCGCCACACACACACACACACACCCCCGCCACACCTCGCCAGCCGCCACACACACCCTGGCTTCCCAGCCCCCGCTGTGCCTGGAGAACACTTCACTGTACCACCACACACACACACACACACACACACATATACTAACCCACACACACACACTCACACACACACACACATATACTAACCCCCACACACACACACACACACACATATACTAACGCACACACACACACTCACACACACACATATACTAACCCACACACACACACACACATATACTAACGCACACACACACACACACATATACTAACCCACACACACACACACACATATACTAACCCACACACACACACACACATATACTAACCCACACACACACACACACATATACTAACCCACACACACACACGTACATTCAATAAAAGGAATGTTTGACACACCAGTCTGTGTTTCTAACCATAGGTGTGGCCATGTACAAAGCTCCTAGTGTTAAGTGTTTACGACTGACGCACAACTGATGTGTTGGTGCATATATATATACACACACCCCAAATAATAAATCAATATTATTCATGCAGGCTCACCTGAGAACCTAATGCTAACAAGCGGGCTGCTATACAAGGAAGTAGCTAAATATATATATATTTTCTTTTTAAGATATTTTATTTGGGGCATTTTTGCCTTTATTTTTACTAGTGAAAGATTAGTCTGACTTCAAAGGCAGGAGAGGGGGGGGGGGGGGTGACAGAACAAAGAGACCGGGTCCGATTTGAACCCAAGCAACTGTGATAAGACATGTCTTTTACCTACCTAGTGATGTCCAGTCCTCAGACATGCATTTCAAACTCTTAACAAGAGTTAACCTTACCTTCGAGTTCAGCCGCTCACCTGCTCCCTGATCCAGACCCTGGCTTCTGCAAACACTCAACTGTAAACACACCAACATCCATTCAGGTCAGTTGAAAATAATAAGCCATAATATGAATGGAAACAAATATTCAGTAGCCGGATAGCAGGAGCTTAGCTAACAAGCTCCACATGGCAACCAATCACCATGTTGGAAAGCAATTCACCCAGAAGCTTAGCCAATGGAAAATGCAGATGCAGTTTTTTTTTTTTTGTTGGGAAGCGACCTGGTTGACTTCTCCCACGTCGTATCCCCATAGCCCCCATAGCTAACCGACTCCAGGCTTGCTGTGCTCCATCTCCCCCCAGACAGCGTCCTGGGAGGCCAATAAAGCAGGATGGATGGAGAGCTTGTTACTGTCCTCACGTGAGACTTAAAGGAACCCCTGACTGGAGGCCAGTGGAAAAGACCTTGGCAGCCACACTGTTATCTCTCCTCTTCCTCACTCCCCCTTTTTTCTTCCCTTTCTCTCTCTCTCTCTCTCTCTCTCTCTCTCTCTCTCTCTCTCTCTCTCTCTCTCTCTCTCTCTCTCTCTCTCTCTCTCTCTCTCTCTCTCTCTCTCTCTCTCTCTCTCTCTCTCTCTCTCTCTCTCTATCTATCTCTCTCTCTCTCTCTCTCTCTCTCTATCTATCTCTCTCTCTCTCTCTCTCTCTATCTCTCTCTCTATCTATGTCTCTCTCTCTCTCTCTATGTCTCTCTATCTATGTCTCTCTCTGTCTTTCTCTCTCTCTCTCTCTCTCTCTCTCTCTCTATCTCTCTCTATGTCTCTCTCTCTCTCTCTCTCTATGTCTCTCTATCTATGTCTCTCTGTCTTTCTCTTTCTCTCTCTCTATCTATGTCTCTCTCTCTGTTTTTCTCTTTTCTCTCTCTTTATCTCACTCTCTCTGTTCCTCTCTCTGTATATGTCTCTCTCTCTCTCTCTCTGTTCCTCTCTCTGTATATGTCTCTCTCTCACTCAGCAGTTTGCAAGCCTTCATTAGCCAGCAGAGGTATGGCAATGAGAACCAGCCGTCTTTCTGTAACAGATGCAATTTGTTCAACATGTGTTCTGTGTTTGGTGGACACACAAGCACCTCCTATTGGAGAAGTCATAGGATGACTGGTAAAAGGAAAATGTGTGTTTGTTTTATTTCAATGCGGCAAGGAGGAAACAATGTATGTACAGGACAAGTTTGGGACTCGGGACACAAATAGGTCTGAGTACATCCGACAGCAGTATTGTCGAGGGTGTGTGTGCTTGTGAGAGACAGACTTGGTAGTTGGAATTCATTTTTCACCAGTGCAGCTGCTCCCTGGCTCTCTCCTTCTCTGGTTCTCCATCTCTGTCCTTTTGGTTCTCCATCTCCCTCTCTGTGTCTCTGGTTCTCCATCGCTCTCTCTGTCTCTTGTTCTCCAGCTCTCTCTCTGGTTCTCCATCTCTCTCTGTCTCTGTCTCTGTCTCTCTTAATCAGACAAAAGTGAGAGCAGAGCAAGGTCCAAGAGGTCTCCCAAGGCGCATCTGTCGGGGGAGGGGAGGGTGTGTGTGTGTGCGCACGTGTGTGTGTGTGTGTGTGTGTGCGTGTATAATTTGCGGATGGTTGTGTGTGCATGTCTGGGACGCACCCGTGTGTTGCATTGCAATGCACTCCTTTTCTTAGAGAAGGAATCCACAGGCTTTGTCATTCATGAAGGCATGAAGCCTGACCCAGCCCAGCTGAAGTGACTCAGGACACACACACACACACCACACACACTCCCCACGCACACGCTTGCATCCGTGTCAGCAGTGACACATGCCACAAGAGCAAGAACAGGTCAATGGGGCGTTCACAATCAGTCACATATCATTAACCAACCAACCGCCATCCGTTCAGATCAACCAATCCCTGATGGCGTCAGGAATGTTTCAGCTTCTCTGTTTTTTCTCAGAAGTGATAAAAGCAACCAGGTTATATTTCCAAACAGGTGCAGTTCCTCCATCTTTCTTGCCCTCCCTCCCTCCCTCCCTCCCTCCTGCCCTTTCCCAGCATGCCTTTGGCCTCCGTGGTAGATGTTGCAGTCGTAGCAGCTGTTGCAATCACGCTGACGTGTAAACACACATCCTTCTCACGTTCCCTGCTCCCAATCCTTTACTTTTCCTCACAAACACCCAAAACACTTTCAGCTGTTTACCTCTGGTTATAGTTTTTTTCTCATAGGTATTTTCCAGACAAAATAGATGTTAGGATGCCATAGACATTGTAACACTCAAATAGATCACCAAACATCCAAGGCTCCGTTTAAAAAATAATGTAGGCTTGTTTTGTTAGTATCAGCCTAGTAATCATGGGCTGGAGAATCATTTGCAGTTGAGCGTTTCCCTGTCTGTGTTTGTCCCGGGGCTGGTTAATCAGTGTTTTGAAGAGCCCAGAACATAAGGGTGTGATCCACGTCAGACGAGATGGAAATGATCCAGCTTTGGATTTTTCTATTCATTTTTCTGTTTTTTTTTTTTCTCACTTGTCACTGTTAGCTTTTAACAAGAGACAGACTGGGCTGCACCCTTTCTCCACCTCCTTCTCCTCCTGCTCCTCCTTCTCCTCCTGCTCCTCCTTCTCCTCCTGCTCCTCCTGCTCCTCCTTCTCCTCCTTCTCCTCCTGCTCCTCCTGCTCCTCCTTCTCCTCCTGCTCCTCCTGCTCCTCCTGCTCCTCCTGCTCCTCCTTCTCCTCCTGCTCCTCCTGCTCCTCCTGCTCCTCCTGCTCCTCCTGCTCCTCCCTCTGTCTGTGTGGGCCCCCATTTCCCCGAACTTGTACCTACCTACCTAGAGGTCGACCCACACACACACACACACCTGTTTAACCAGCAGAGTCGACAGCATTGACCTCATTTTAGGCACCAACCTGATTTAGAAGAGAAGGAATGGTGGTCCTTTGCCTCGACTTGTCTGCCTGTTGAACAAAAGGCTTCTTCAACAGGTTGACTTGAGCTGAATGTGAGAAACAGAGGAGGATTTGTAGACAAAGAGGAGACAAAGTTCATATGCGGCACTTGAGCACATTAACCGTGTTTATACTAGCCTTCTATAGTCGACCGATTTTACAGAACCTGCAAACAGGGGTGAATGTTTGCCCTGGGAAAGGAATTCCAGGACCTCCCTCCTGTCACACTCGCGCACACACACTCTCAAACACACACACCCGCACACACACTTCTCAAAAGACGATTGGCAAAAAAAAATTATCCTCGAGGCTAAGTGATGAGGTAAGCGACTGGCCCGGTGTCACCACAGCCCCTTTCATCCATAAGCTCCCCAGAACACCCGTCCATCTCTCCCTCACAACCTCCACTCAGCCCACTTTATGGACGTTTTCATTTATCCTGTGTACAAAAGCCGAAGCCCTCTTCTCACTCTCTCTATCCCCTTCTCTTTACCCCCCCCCCCTCGCTCTCTCTCCATCCTCCCCCCCCTCGCTGTCTCCATCCTCCCCCTCGCTCCCTCTCCACCCCCCCCTTCACTTTCTCTCCATCCTCCCCCCCCTCGCTCTCTCCATCCTCCCCCTCGCTCCCTCTCCACCCCCCCCTTCACTTTCTCTCCATCCCCCCTCTCCTCACGCTCGCCCAGTCAAAAGGACGAGGCAGGCCCCTTTGTGTCTTGTCTCTGAAAGCGGGGGCCCTTTTTAGTAGGCGCGCACCCAAGCCCTCTTTATGTGAGGCGCTCACCAATCAACCTTCCTCCCCCTGCTTACCCACCATTCACACTTCAAAGGTTCCAGGCGCCAACTAACGACGATTCGGGAGGGATGATGTCATTCCCAAACTCTTCTCTCTCCATCTCGCTCCCTCTCTCTTTCCCTCCCTCTCTCCTTCTCCCTCTCTCTCCATTTCCCTCTCTTTTCCTGTCCATCTCTTTCTCCCTCTCTTCTCCTTGCTCTTCTCCTCCATCTCTCTCTGTCTTTTTCGCCATCTCTCTCTCTCTCTCTCTCTCTCTCTCTCTCTCTCTCTCTCTCCCTCTCTCTCAGTGGATCCAGCTGGTTGTTTGTTCCTTGGGCTGGTTGTTTGGCCAGTTTGATCTGGTTCACTGGGTGAAGGTTACTCTGAGGAAACACATTGGCTTTTCAGATGCTTTTGAAGTTGCCCAGTTTAAGCGGTTTCTTTTTTTGGGTCATAGTTCTGTCCGTAAGCCCCTCCCCCCTGTCCGTAAGCCCCTCCCTCCTACAGCACGACCCTGGCGCCCTGGCTGACCTTACAGCGTTTGTTGTCACCCACGATTGCCGCCGTGCCCCGATCCGATGGGTTGATATTCCGATCCCACCTACGGACGTCTTAGCAGACGACGCCCCTGGTGATGTTGTCTTGGAGTCGAGACAGGGGGGGGGGGGGGGGGGTGAATACCCCATGCGGATCCTTGTGTGATCGATGACATCTTGACCAATAAATTCCCCCAGCTCCTTGGTGGTGTTTTAACTGGGCGGCCGTCATCTATGATAGATTCTCTTACGACCCCCCCCCCCCCACCACCCAGCTTGTCTTGTCCTCTGGCCATTAGCAGGCTCCCATTGTCACCCTCCAGTGACCCCCTCACCCAGATTCTGACTTCAGTGGTCTAGTGGCCCAGACCTCTAAACGCTCAAGACCTCATTCTTAGTCCTGGAGAGGAGGGGGGTTCCAGAGAAGAGCTGGAATGTCTGTGGGCTCCAGCGTCGTAGCGTCAGACCCCGCTAAGCGATCGCTGAGCTCTCCGGGGAGGATGGCTGGAGCGTTTGATCTGGTCTTAATCTCCAAGCGAACCCCAGCCTGCCCCTGAGTTCCTCACAGCCGCTGTGGGGGCTGCATAGACTGCATGTCTAAGACTCCCTGTAGAAACTCGCTCTCTCTCTGCATGTCCTGACGTCTACGGAAGAAGCCAGTGTCGTAATGAATAGGCCTGTTAAAAGGCGAGGCTTGATGTACAATACAGACACTCTCCCATGGCCGTGCTGAGAGAGAGAATATCCTCTTTAGGAGGAAGCATCATCACGTTTGGTCTCACATCCATAGTCCTGGTCTGTGGCTCTGTGCACATCACTCTGTGTACATCACTCTGTGCACATCACTCTGTACATCACTCTGTGCACATCACTCTGTACATCACTCTGTGTACATCACACTGTACATCACTCTGTGTTCATCACTCTGTGTACATCACACTGTACATCACCCTGTGTTCATCACTCTGTGTTCATCACTCTGTACATCACTCTGTGCACATCACTCTGTACATCACTCTGTGTACATCACTCTGTGTTCATCACTCTGTACATCACTCTGTGCACATCACTCTGTACATCACTCTGTGCACATCACTCTGTGTACATCACTCTGTGTACATCACTCTGTACATCACTCTGTACATCACTCTGTGTACATCACTCTGTGTACATCACTCTGTACATCACTCTGTGTTCATCACTCTGTGCACATCACTCTGTGCACATCACTCTGTGTACATCACTCTGTGCACATCACACTGTGCACATCACTCTGTACATCACACTGTGTACATCACTCTGTGTTCATCACTCTGTGTACATCACTCTGTGCACATCACTCTGTGCACATCACTCTGTGCACATCACTCTGTGTACATCACTCTGTGCACATCACTCTGTGCACATCACTCTGTGCACATCACTCTGTGTACATCACTCTGTGTACATCACTCTGTGTACATCACTCTGTGCACATCTTAGGATCCATTTATCCACTGGCATGTAAACATCTGGAATCTACCGTCGTCCATTTCTGACTCTTCTTCTCTGTCCTGGTATTTGAAAGAGAGAGGCAGCAAACGCTGCCTGTCTTTGTGTGTGTCTGTTTGTGTGTCTGTGTGTGTGTCTGTGTGTGTCTGTTTGTGTGTCTGTGTGTTTCTTTCTCCTAAGAATGTGAAAATGGCAGGTTTTGAGCAGGCAGGCAGTTAAAGAGTTCATTAAAGAGCAGTCGGTGTGTGTGTGTGTCCTGGTAATGCACACAGAGACAGAGAGAGAGAGACAGAGACAGAGACAGAGACAGAGACAGAGACAGAGAGAGAGAGAGAGAGAGAGAGAGAGAGAGAGAGAGAGAGAGAGAGAGAGAGAGAGAGAGAGAGAGAGAGAGAGAGAGAGAGAGAGAGAGAGAGAGAGAGAGAGAGAGAGAGAGAGAGAGAGAGAGAGAGAGAGAGAGAGAGAGAGAGAGAGAGAGAGAGAGAGAGAGAGAGAGAGAGAGAGAGAGAGAGAGAGAGAGAGAGAGAGAGAGAGAGAGAGAGAGAGAGAGAGAGAACGGGGCTCCTCCATAAATTCCTTTGTTGTTTACATGAAAGCAGAGCTGTGAGAGGGAGACCTGAGCCCTACACATCTCCCTCTCTCTTTCCTCTCCTCCCCTTCCGTCTCCCTCTCTCTCCTCCCGCTGTCCAGCCATCCCTGCCCTCGGAGGAGAGTCTTTCAGTTCCATGTGTGTCAGTCCTGCCTCGTCCCCATAAAGAGTCTCTTGTCCTCTCTCTTTAACGCGTGTGAAAAACAGGCCCATTGTGGGCCTCCATCCACCAAGCTGTGCTAGCTAACATAGCCTCAGAGCCACACCAAGTCTCTCTCTCGCTCACAGAGCTTTCTCTCAACCCTTCCATCAATGTCTGCTTTCTCTGTGGGTGTGACCGAAAACTGACCCGATTCTCTCTCACTTTCTCCCTCTCTCTCTCCCCCCCTCCATCTCTCTTTCCTCCCCCCTCCCTCTCTCTCCCTCCCTCCCTCCCCCTCTCTCTCTCTGTCTCTCTCTCTTTCTCCCAGGCGTATGAGTGGGCTCTGGAGGGCATGCGTCACCTGGCTTGCGTCAGCATGGAGGACTGCTCTCAGCCCGACAAGTGCCAGGGTGTGATTGGCTGCCTGGAGGGTTACGGGCGCCAGCACCCACCCATCCCGGACGGCCGCTTCCAGGAGATGAAGGAGCTGGCCGGGGAGCTGAAGAACGAGCAGGGCCTCAGGCAGTGGAAGTTCGCTTGGTCCAAATGCCAGGAGACCCGTCAGATGTTTGAGAAGAAGCTGGAGGCGGCGCTGAGGACGCGGCGAGGCGTTTCGGACAGCGGGGCCGGTGCAAAGGCGTCCGGCGACGGCCTGGCCACGCCCAGACGCCACTCGGAGGGTCAGGGAGCACGCGGCGGCCACGAGAGGAGCTCCAGCTTGTCTCTCTCCTGCCGCAAGGCGTTCTCGGGTGTGTGGAGCGCCGGCCGCGAGAGGCTGTCCTCCACTTCTAGCTCCGCCTCCTCGTCGTGCGCCCCCAGACCTGAGACCTCTGGGGGCGGGGACTGTGGCTCCACCCCCTCCATAAACTCCTCCCCCTACAGCTTGGAGCCCCGCCTCCCCCCGCACACGCCCCTCGCCCCGCCGCACCACAACCCCCGCCTCACGCGCAGCGCCTCGTCCGACGAGTCGTCCCACCGCGGCCGTCTGGAGGCCCAGGCCCGCGCCTCCTCCTGCTCCTTCACCCCCACCCTGCCCCCCCTCGACTCCGCTTCCGCCTCCACCCCCAGCGCCACCCCCGCCAGCCGCCGCCAGCTGCTCCGCAAGACCCAGAGCTTCGACTGCCCGGCCACGCCCGAGGGCGCCCGCTACGGCACGTGCCAGCGGACGCTGAGCGAGCCGGCGCGCCGCGGCAACACAGGGGTGTTCATCAAGGGGCTGGAGGTCAGCAGCACCGAGGTGGCCGAGCGAACCTACAGCCCCAGGCTGGCTGCTCACGGCTGGGCCGCCCCCGCGGGGGAGGGCCTGCGGACCCCTGGAGCCAGCGCCACCAGCAGCCCCATGGCCGAGCCTCGCGCTAAAGGAAGGTGGGTGGTCGACAGGAGGCTTGTTGTGGTGCTGCTGGTGGTGGGAGATGAAGGCTCAGTTTCTCAGACGTGGATTAAGCCACGTCTTGGCATCATGACTTTTTCATTGGACATCTTCATTGAATTTTTTCTCTTTTAATTTAGGGCTAGGCTTAATCCATGTCTGGGAAACTGGGCCAAAGTGTTTTTGTAGGTTGAGTAGCAGATTTGAGTTTGTTCTGTGTGAGAGAAGGTTGGAGTGTCTGTATTTTAACAGAACTTCGAGCTTCTGTTCAGTCAAGGTATGTTATTCTTTCTCTGAGTGCATCAACTCCATAGGGAACTTGCTGGAAACTCAATCTTTACAGTATATACTGTCCTATCTCTCTCGCTGACTCTCTCGTTCTCCCTGTCACTCTCTCTTGCTCTCTCTTATTCTCTCTCTTTGTTTCTCTCACTCTCTGTCTCTTTTGCTCTCCCTATCTCCTTTCCAGAATGTGCCCCATATCTTCTAAGGTTTTTGTATTTTATGCTAGCTTACATGTGTCAAATGATCGCTGTCTGTATGTCTGTTTCTGCGTGTGTGTGTGTGTGTGTGTAAAAGACCAAGAAAAAGGGCAGCAGGCGTCATGCTAGTTGTTGTGTCAAGACCAGTCACCCCCCCCCCCCCCCCCCACCCAGCCCCTCCTAGGAAGTCAAAGAACCTCCAGCTAGGTCCCTGCTCCCTGGCTGGGCTGGGATGGAGCTGTAATGCTTTTGCCATACTCCCCCCCCCCCCCCCCCCCTCCTTCACCTGTGACCCCCATGAGAACAGCCCCCCTCTCCCTCTGACCCCACCATCATCACCCCTGCTACAGACCACTGCTGCTATCCTGCCACTGATGACAAATCCAGCCCTGGGAAGCCACAAGGAGCTCTTTGATGTGCGCGCACACACACACACACACACACACACACACACACACACACACACACACACACACACACACACACACACACACACACACAGACACACAGTGGAGGACAGATACATTCAGACACACACACCCCTGCTTGTCTCCATGTGGTTTACAGTGGAAAGCTATTCCACACCAATTAGAGCGTATCCCATTAATGTGGGGTCCCAGGCACCGTGGGGGGGGGTGGGGGGACAGGCGAGGGAGGGGGGTGTGCTACTTTAACATTTTCTTGCTTGTCTCACCCAGAGAGAGGGGTAAGAGGGCGAGGAGTAACACGACAACTTCCTCCGTTTGGTATTTAAGTCGTTGGGAAAACAGTGCTGGAGTGCTAAATCTTTCTGATTTGGATCCCTCACACATCGACGGTTCTGAAAGTGTGAATTATTAGTTTCCCATGTTTTTTTAAGCTTTCTTAGCTTTAAATAACACTTTGGAGATGATACCGTAGTTGACGATATATCGATATCTTCTACATCGATTATATCGTTGTTTGTTTTTGTATCGAGGGTTTTGGTACTGTAGTGTTTGAGAACTTAAGGTGGGGGGCATTAAGTCTGGTTTTGTGTGTGTGTGTGTGTGAGAGAAAGAGAGAGAGAGAGAGTGGGTGGGGAGGGTTTAGGGGGGTCATTGTGTCCGAGGAGGCGCTGTGTGTGGCCTCAGGCACTGAGGAGGGCTGGGCCAGGTGCCACACACACACACACACACATCACCCCTCCTCACCATCCATGCCCAACGGGGTGGCAGAGAGAAGCGAGACTCCCCTAGGGCTGGCCCTTAAGCTAGAGGAGAGCGAGGGAGGGAGGGGGAGAGCGAGGGAGGGAGGGGGAGAGCGAGGGAGGGAGGGGGAGAGCGAGGGAGGGAGGGGGAGAGGGAGGGAGGGAGGGGGAGAGCGAGGGAGAGAGGGGGAGAGCGAGGGAGGGAGGGGGAGAGCGAGGGAGGGAGGGGGAGAGCGAGGGAGGGAGGGGGAGAGCGAGGGAGGGGGAGAGCGAGGGAGGGAGGGGGAGAGCGAGGGAGGGGGAGAGCGAGGGAGGGAGGGGGAGAGCGAGGGAGGGAGGGGGAGAGCGAGGGAGGGAGGGGGAGAGCGAGGGAGGAAGGGGGAGAGCGAGGGAGGGAGGGGGAGAGCGAGGGAGAGAGGGGGAAGCCACAGAGGCAAGACCCCCCACACCTATTGTTGCTTTTGTCCCTTTAAGTATACCTCTTCTGTATTTGTAAAGGTCTTTTTATCCAGCTTGCCAGTCTCTCTTGAGAAGCCAAAAAATAAAAAAAGAGGTATTAGAAAGCGTTAGAAAAAACGTCATTATCTTCCACACATTCATAAAATAACCTTCAGGTCCAGTTTTCCACTGGCTTAACCTTGTGGTCGTCTCTCAGCCCGGGGGGACCAACGAGTGCTTCTGTTTTTCATTTGAATACGTCTTAAGGTCCGTCTTGTTTGTGCCCAGTGCAGCAGGGCCTGGCTGGACCAGACCTCATACCAAGAGGGCTTTAGCCAAGTAGCCCACTGACAATCAGGCAGATTAGCATTAGCGTTAGCTTTCCCACCCCCGGTTAACTTACACACACAGTATTATAAACACCTTCTATCAGGCCCTGGAGACTTGCAGAGACTGGCTGTTGGGCCGCAAGCTTGTAGACCTACCAGCATGCCAAGAATAACACACTGAGAGGGAGGGGGAGAGAGAGACAGGAAGAGAGACAGGGAGAGAGACAGGGAGAGAGACAGAGAGAGAGACAGGGAGAGAGAAAGAGCGAGGGAGAGAGACGGAGAAAAGGTTTATGGCCTTGGGAAATAAATCACCCAACAACCGTGTTTTGATTGGACTCTGGACCTCAGAAGTGATTGAAACAGTGTTTGACCGCGGTCTGTGTCAGTCCAGTTGTTTAGGTCTCCCTGTGTCAGACAGCTTCCAGTCACACGTGCACGTGTTCAGCCTCAGTCCCAGCTGGGTGCGTTCCAGCTCTGAGGGGCTGTGTGACTCGGACAGATCCCAGGCCTGATGTGAAACCAGGTCTGTCTGTCAGTGGCTCTCATCTCACCGGCATCTGCTTGATCCGGTCTTGTCATTCAGCAGACGCTTTTATCCAAAAACAACTTCTAAATACTGCTTATAGTGAGTACAGTGGATCTAAAGTGCACCGTTAGAACAGTATTTTAGTGGTCGGCACTAAGGAACAGTCTGTGAATGACCAGACAGCGCTGTATAGCATCGCCTCAACATTACGTGAGTCTGATAACAGGTCGGCGCAGCAATAAAAATAACAGTTAATCTGAAAGTGAACCACTGTAAACACTTTCTCCATCCTCTCCCCTCCTACAAAGTCCTTTCGTGTAAAAGGGCACCGTGACTCATCCTCGCTGGGGCCTAGATAGCATCTCGGTCACACGGATATGATGACCAGGACCTCCCTCCAGACACGGTGCAGGTGGGACCTGCTCTGACACGCAGGCACAGGCCTCCACCTGTCTGGGAAGGTGGTCGATGTTAAACGTTCCTCTGATAATGTGCCCCTGATCTGGATTTTTACAGTTTATTCTTTAAGCTAGATGCTAGTATAGTGCCGATGTGTCAGGGCCTGTCTGTGTGGATGTATCACTTACAATACAGAAGCCTACATTTTCAGTGGTACTAAACATCCTTTTTCTGCCTCCCTCCTCCCTCCCTCCCTCCCCCCCTCCCAGCAGCAAGCTGCGCCACATCGTGGATGAGATGGTGAGTACGGAGAGAGAGTACGTGCGCTCGCTGCGCTACATCATCGAGCACTACTTCCCTGAGATGGAGCGGCCTGACCTGCCGCAGGACCTGCGGGGGAAACGCTCTGTGATCTTCGGGAACCTGGAGAAGCTGGTGGACTTCCACAGCCAGTTCTTCCTCAAGGAGCTGGAGAGCTGTTGCAACCACCCGCTCCGCGTGTCCCACTGCTTCCTGCGCCACGTACGTAGATACGAATCTAACACACACCAGTGTTAGGGGGGGGGTAGACATCGAAGTTCAGAAAGGCTTCGAGGCGAGTTTGATGCGACTCACGGTTCGCTCCGGGGAACTTCAGGTGGATTAAGTGCAGCCAAGTTTTCAAGCTAATTCTGACATTAAGGTCAGATGCAAACAAGGTTGTTTGAACCACAAACACTCCTGCTGTGAAGATGTGGGATTATTGTTTTGTATGTCATGTGAGTAGAGTACTTCACAATAGTTTTTTCTATAGAATGCAAGGGTACGTCTTAAGGGTGAGAGGGATTGGAATACCAAGGGCCTCAAACATCCTAAGGTACCCAATGTCTCAATAGTCAAACACTTGCCTCATAAAATGTGCAACACGATCTTCAGGAGGTGGTTGACACTGAACCCTTAACAGTTGGCACATCCTCCGTGTGAAGGCTGTATGTTTCTGATCAAGTCAGAAGCCAAACAAAAGCTCCCTGTGTTTACGTTCAAGAGGTGATTGTCAGCCCGTCCCTTAGGCTGAAACTCGACCTGGGAGACCTGCAGGTGGAGCCGCCTCAACTGTCGCCCATTGGCAGTAACGCCAGTTATGATTTACAAAAAGAAAAAGAGTTATGCACATGGATGTCAGGGCAGGATTTGACACACACACACACACACACAGCAGGGAGGTTGGGTAGGGATCATGGATTTGCTGGGTCAGTTCCTCCAGTAGGTGAAGTGTTGTTCTAGTTTTAAAACTGAAGGAGATGGTTTTACCCCTACAAGTATGAACCCAGCTGTGCAAACACACCCCTCCCTCTCTCTCTCTCTCTCTCTCTCTCTCTCTCTCTCCCTCCCTCCCTCCCTCCCTCCCTCCCTCCCTCCCTCCCTCCCTCCCTCCCTCCCTCTCTCTCTCTCTCTCTCTCTCTCTCTCTCTCTCTCTCTCCCTCCCTCCCTCCCTCCCTCCCTCTCTCTCTCTCTCTCTCTCTCTCTCTCTCTCTCTCTCTCTCACTCCATCCCAAAGCTCTCTTGGTGGTTCTCATGTTGGCAGAACCTCTCAAAGCTTCTCAAATTCTCTCATCTCTCGATATAGTCCATAGAAACGTTTTTCTTTTTCATCTGGTCGTCGCTCCCTCTCCATCCCTCTGTTTCTCTCTTTACATTCCAGTGGTATTAGAGCGTTATCAAAGCAGCCCGCATGTACTGAACTTTCTCATCCAGGCTTGCCCACTCCTTCACCTCTGTACATCTCTTCCTCGCTTCCTCTCCCCTCTCTCCTTCCTTCTGTCTCTCTCTCCTTCCTTCTTCCTCTATCCTTCTTTCTATCCTTCTATCTCTCTCATTTTGCTGTCTCTCTCCTCTCTGTCTCGCTCTCTGACCCCCTCAGGTTGATTTAGTGGTGCAGATTTAAAGGGTCTGTTTTCCACAGTTTAAACGGCACACACAAGAATAGACCTCAGTGAGAACCACCCCAGCTCCACAGCAGAGACAGACCCGGGGTATTCTTGGCCAGAAACGCAGCGGTGAAAGATATCGCACGTTTCACACAAGTATAAAATGCGCCATAAAGCATTTCGCCTCATTGCCAACAGTTGCGGCCAAGCAAAACTCAAATGACAAGATATGGAAAATCGCATGTTTTCCGCTTGTCGAAGGAGTTCTGTAGGAGAACAGGAGGGTGTTCTGTGTGCTGAAATGGGTCAGAAATGGGGTCAGAATGGACAGAAATAAATAATGTTTTTTTAGCCTGATATATAACTGAAATGCATCCCTCCCTCTCTCTTTGTAACCCACAGCAAGACCAGTTTGGCCTGTACGCTCTGTACAGCAAGAACAAGCCCAAGTCTGACACTCTGCTGGCCAGCCACGGAAACAGCTTCTTCAGAGTGAGTCTGGAGCCTTCCTACACTCACACACACACACACACACACACACACTGTCCACCAAGCCACCAAGTTTGCATCAAGACAGAGAGAAATGAAAAAAACAATGTTTTTACATTCACATTTGACGCTTCGTCCATCTAGCAGAAGCTTTTCATCAAAAACGACGTACGAATTAGACACACAGACCAGCGCACACTGTACAGGTTACCAGCCCTAACCCTCCAAGCACCACCCCTTCCCTCCGTCCCTCTCTCCCCCAGAACAAGCAGCTGGAGCTGGGGGACAAGATGGACCTGGCCTCCTACCTGCTGAAGCCCATCCAGAGGATGAGCAAGTACGCTCTGCTGCTGAAGGACCTGATCAAGGAGGTGAGCGAGGCCCAGGACACGGAGCTGGCCTACCTGCGGGCCGCAGCCGAGATGGTCAAGTTCCAGCTGCGCCACGGCAACGACCTGCTGGCCATGGACGCCATCCGGGACTGTGACGTGAGTCTGAGCCCCGGAAGGACACGCCCCCTGACCCCCAGAGGAGCGTGTCTATCAGGAGGAACTTGATCAGAATAACTCCACTGTCGAGTAGAAGAGCCGGATTATTAAGTATGTGTGTGTGTGTGTCTGTGTGTGTGTCCTGTGTGTGTGTGACCTGTGTGTGTGTGTGGTGCAGGTGAACCTGAAGGAGCAGGGCCAGCTGGTGAGGCAGGGCGAGTTCACAGTGTGGTACGGGAGGAAGAAGTGCCAACGCCACGTGTTCCTGCTGCAGGACCTGGTGCTGTTCAGCAAGCCCAAACGCATCGAGGGCGGCCTGGACGTCTACATCTACAAACACTCCTTCAAGGTGAACAGCACCACACCAGGCCAGAGGAGAATAGACTCTAGTCTATTCTACTCTACTTTAGTCACTAGGGTAGAATAGACTAGAGTAGACCAGAGTAGAGCAGAATAGACTAGAGCAGAATCGACTAGAGCAGAATAGACTAGAGCAGGGTAGAATAGACTAGAGCAGAGTAGAATAGACTACATTAGAGTTTATTGAACCCTGGGGAGTATTGCACTGTCATAGACAGGAGTGTCTCCAAGCCTTTTCTCTCACCAAGCAACAGCAGTGATGACATAAACTACATGATATACACACAAACATAAGGAGGATTTGCTTGGCGCCTCGTCTGAATGGACAGTAGGGGAAACCAGGGCTTAGGAAAGCAGTGTGACATCACTAGTCTGGTTTCCAACGTGGTGGTCTCCTCTCGGGGTCCCAGACGGCAGACGTGGGGATGACGGAGACGTCTGGAGACAGCGGGCTGCGCTTCGAGGTCTGGTTCAGACGCAGGACCTCCAAGAACCAGACCTACATCCTGCAGGCAGCCAATCAGGACATCAAGCACGCCTGGACCTCTGACATCACCAGCATCCTCTGGCAGCAGGCTAACAGGAACAAAGGTGTGTGTGTGTGTGTGTGTGTGTGTGTGTGTTAAAGAGTGAGATAGTCTGTTAAAACACAGTCTTAATCAAGACAAATACAGCTGTGTGTGTGTCCGTGTGTGTGTGTCGCTCCTGAAGCAGCTCACCTTACACACACCCCACCACATCACAGCAGTAGCACCTTTTATTCATACGGCTCCAACAGCCAGCGTCAGCTTGTTTGTGTCTATGATAGTTCAGTGTCACATCATCTCTCTGTCTGTCGGGGGCTCAACCCCACCTTGTCTGAAAGCAGAGACAGAAACTGTCCCATTTCTGCATTTCCTGTCGATTACGCTAACTTGTCTGGTAAAAGCAAGGTGTGCTTAACGTGTGTGTGTGTGTGTGGACAGAAATCCGCATGCAGGAGATGGTTTCCATGGGCGTGGGCAACAAGCCCTTCCTGGACATCAAGCCTAGCGACGCTGCCATCAACGACAGGGCCATCGACTACATCATGAAGGGCAGAGGTGAGGACACACACACACTCCTGTAGGACACACACCCTCCTGTTGGACACACTGAAAACACACTCTCACAGCAGGACTCCTCTCAGCAACAGGCTGGGCATGGACTAGGTTACACTATCTTCACAGGACCATCCAAATCATTCTGTGTTTTGTTATTGTGAAAGGTAATCTCCAGTCTAACATAATCGCGGGAAGGGGGGGTGGGGATCTGTGCTAATGTGACTAATCTAGACTGTATAGTCTGGTGCCTAACCCTGAGTCTAACCTGCCTCCCCTCCCTCCCTCCCTCCCTCCCTCCCTCCCTCCCTCCCTCCCTCCCTCCCTCCCTCCCTCCCTCCCTCCCTCCCTCCCTCCCTCCCTCCCTCCCTCCCTCCCTCCCTCCCTCCCTCCCTCCCTCCCTCCCTCCCTCCCTCCCTCCCTCCCTCCCTCCCTCCCTCCCTCCCTACCTCCCTTTCCTCCTCCCTCTCCCAGGGGCCAGGACGAGAGCCTCCATTGCCGTCTCCCTCTTCGACCACTCCAACCCCTTCAAGCGGGCCTCGGGGAACAGCTCTGGAGCCGGGGCACCCGCGGCCTCGGGCCCCTCGTCATGCAGCCTCCTGGGCCCCCTCAACCTGCACATGTACAGCAACCAGGCCCTGCTGCCTGCCTCAGCCGAGAGGCCCTTCATCTCCCCCTGCATCGAGGAGGACGAGCTGGAGAACGAGACCAGCAGTCAGCCCTCCATGAGTACGTGGTCCAGCATAGCCTAGCGACGCCAGCATCCGTTCCCACGCCAACGGGAAAGTCAGATTAGAGGAGGTGGGGGGGAGTGGGGGGTTAAGGAAAGGAAAAGTCTTTCAAATGTGTGACACAATACCGGATTTTTCACATACAGTGGTGTGACATGGTCTCTCTCCCCTCCTCCCTCTTTTCCCTCCCATCCTCCCTCTCTCTTCCCTCCCCTCCTCTCTCTCTCTTCCCTCCTCCCTCCCCTCCTCCCTCTTTTCCCTCCCATCCTCCCTCTCTTTTCCCTCCCCTCCTCTCTCTCTCTTCCCTTTCCTCCTCCCTCCCCTCCTCCCTCTCTCTTCCCTCCCCTCCTCCCCTCCTCTCTTCCTCCAGCCACAGAGAGCTCAGGCTCATCCTCTCACTGTCTCTCAGGCAGTGGTGGTTCCAGTGGTTCAGACAGCGGCTGTGTGTCCAGCCACCTGCCCGAGGCCCTGTCAGAGGAGCCCAGCTCCCCCTGCGAGCCCTCTTCCTCCTCCTCCTGCTACTCCCCCTCCTCCTCCTCCTCCGCCGCCTCGCCCACCACCGCCGCCGACAAGCCCCGCTTCAACAGCCAGTACATTTCAGCCGTGAGTAGACATCCCCACACACAGACACAGCAAGGTGCTGCAGGGGCGGAGCTTCGTTTATGATTAGCGGGGCAGCTTTTTTGATAACTTATGATGCGGCCGTTTAATAAGTGTTTTACTATGATTGAATGGCTTTTCATTCATTATAGTTAATATAATGATTAATTGATCAGGCATCGGATGCGTTTGGAACCAATCCTTCGTGTTTGAAAAAGTGGTGGTTTCAGCACCATGACTGTGCCTTTGATTCAATACATCCTCTATATATAAAATGTGCATTTCTTCAGCGTGGAGCAATGCTTTTAAACCTTCCTCCAGTCCCACACCTGTAGACGTGGGACAGTTCAGATCTGTTCTACAGGTCAAAGGTCAAAGCATAGTGACGTATCTCCACCCTCTGCTTGCTCTAAATGCTCAAACCATGTCCTGGTGCACACAAACGACACCCTCTGGGACAATCAGCTGTGCCTTACCTGAACTCTGACAAGCACTCACACCTACACCAGACGCTGCTGATGTGAACTCTGGTAACGTTCATGTCATCCCTGCTGACCTGGACTCTGCTGTTTAACCCGTAACATGCAGCCCCTAACCCCAGCTCTCTCCCTCCATTTACAGAAAGCAGCTCAAATCATAGGGCCTTCCACTATAGTGTGATCCCTGTAATCCTGCTTTGAGTAAGTGGAGCGACGCTTTTAATATGTTTCTCTCTCTCAAGTCAAATCCTAACATCTAAAAACCACTGCAATCTACAGCCATGCCCCCGACTAACGGCTTTCTGCAAGCCTGGTGTCGTTTCTCCACGGTCGTGTGGCATGTTTTCATTTGAGAGGGCTGGGAGCAGTTGTGTAATCATTTTTTATTTTATTTTTTTCTTCGTCTACAGGTTTGATACTTGGCTATCACCATCAAGACAAGACCACGTGAAAGGGTGGAGGGATCAACGGATGAAAGATTGTTTTATTGATCCTCGCCCGCTTTCACCGTCGAGACAAAAACCCAGAGAAAAGATGGACGGGGTTTCTTGTGGTCATTGTCAGCACCAGCAAATCTCATCATCACTCAACAACACCAGCTGGGACGTAGCACTGTTTTTTAAAAAGCCACTTTTGAGCATAGCTTTTATATCGTGTAAAAAAAGAAAAACAAAAGAAAAAAAAAGTTGATTTAAATATCCTTATATTTATCCTCTTTTTTCCTGGTGCAGTAGTTCTCTGTACTATATTGGTAACTGTAAATAATTCTTGTTCTAGTTTACAACGCGGTTATAAACTGCTCCTGTGTTTTCTCATAGACCACTTTAGCTGCAGACTGCAATTGAAAATGGCAGATAGCGGAAGGTATCTGAGGCAGGACTGTGGACGTGCTCTTCATAAGCATAGACGCCTTTTTATTTTTCATTTTATAAAAGGCAGTGTTTTAAAAGGACCCTTCTGACTTCAGCGCCTGTTCCTCTGTTCTTTGATTGTCAAGGGTCAAGATCTTTCCTCACGGTCGTTTGGTTTTAAGCGTTTCGTTCTTTCGTCTCGGCCGAGTTCGTTTTTTTTTTTTTGCCACTTCCGTAGTGCCTGCATCTCGTGGATGGTGTGGTGTGTTACGTCTCCGTGCCCGGCTCAGCTGTTCACCTGAGAGGGGCTGGAGAACGGAACAGCCTGGGAGGGAGAGAGAGATGGAGAGAGAGAAAGAGAGAGGGATATAGTAATAGAGGATGTTAGAGAAAGCGCTAATGCAACTTTTTCCATGTTCATATTTTCTGAGAAAAAAAAATGGCATTAAGAAAAAACACCAAAATGTACATTGTCTGTAAATATTAGCCCGTAGGAGAATAAGATTGTGATAACTTTGTACATGTATGTATTAACCAGCGAAAAAGCAGGGAATCACTGAAGTGCCATTCTCAAATCGACAAAACACACAAAAGAAAATGTTAATCACATTTCCACTCGTAGCTGGAGCATGAATGTGTACTTAAGTGTCATATTTCTTAATCCTAACAAGTTCACACGTATTTAATAAAGATGGATTGCTTTGTATCCAGAAAGTCTGTGTGTGTGTGTGTATTCATTGGTCGTCTGGAGGGCACGTGTGTGTGTGTTTGTGTGTGTGTGAGTCTCACTGCGGTGACCAGGGATACAGGAGCGGTCTGTTCCCCAGGGAACAGAGCGACGGTGTGGCAGTGTGGTCTCCCCAGCAACTCCAAACATGACGTGTAGCGCTGGGCTAAGGTCAGGGTGAGCTGGAGAAAAGAATGGAAACTATCGTATTGAAATGGGGCGGGTGGGATGTGTAATTTGTATGTATACTAAACAAATAATCCTGAAGTTAATTTAACACTGTTATACGATCATTCCAGCGACTGTCTGTGTTTGTGAATCCTGTGTGTTTTGTGGCTGCCTGACTGGCTGTTAGAGGAAGCGTTCCCCTTGAGGCCCTCACCTTCAGCCAGCGCTGGAGCAGTTCTCTGTCTCTCTGCCTCCCAGGTGAGATGATCCTCATCAGCTCCGACACAAAGCTCTCCACCACCGTCTCTCTGGTCTGAGGAACATGAGAGGGATGAAAACGAGAAGAAGAAAAAAAGCTCATCCTCTAAGAGACGTTTCAAGTTAGTCTCTTCTGTTTAGCTGACCTGGGAAGAATACATTGATCATTTACTGGAAAAGGATTTGAAAGGAAATGAAGGTGAGTTTGATTTGCATTCCCAGCTGATCCCTCAGTGTCCCTACACCGGGTTAGTAACATCAAACCATCATTAACCCAGGTCTGCTCCACTCCATCTCTGCTCTTCATGAATGTGAATCAGGCCTACCCAGAGGGAGTAGACCAGGTTGGCTATCTTCGTGGTGTTGTCCTGGGAGTCCTGTAACCTGACCGAGTCTAGGATGAGCCCCGTCAGAAAGGCGTGGCACTGCCGTCCGTACAATATCTCCTCGTAGGACAGACTGAAGCATGCAAAGGCCACATCTGGAAGGGACGACATGGACTTGTTTACCACTAGAGGAAATGCCGCGTCTTTAAGCTCTGATCCTTGCTCATTTCAATGAGAGGGAAACCTCAAATCAGCAGCAGAATTAAACCCAGATCTGCCCCATTTGAGTGGATGAATAATTTATGATGATTATACTTTCCTTGTAACACTGCCAGGAAACATAACACGCTATAGACTGCTCTGCACGACAGCTTGTGTTTTGTTTCAAAGGAATGTTGTTTAGTAAAATCCCATTTAGCTGGAATACAAGTCAGATGATTGCTTTCCAGGGAAAACAATGATACAGACATTATTTAGATAAAAGAAAGATCTGATCTGTACTTCCCTCTAGTGGACACTTTCACATACTACCACAACAGCTGTGGTAAGCTGTACATCAAATTCTGTACACAAGTATCCTTAGTACTTAGCACTAGATGCATTATATGAACTTACTTTTATCATCTTCTCTTGCATCTTGCTCCTTGTGTGGTTGATATTCTGAGGAAAAAGTATCCAGTTTCACTCATGTCTGAGAATCATGACTTGACACAGCGAACTTAAAAGGACTAATATTCATAAAATCAAACGTGATTGATGAGAAGAAGTTCTTATTCAACCCTTGTGCTGCCTTTGGGTCACATGACTCGAAGGTTCATAACAAAACATTTTTGTGCTTACCCAATTTTACCCAATACAAAAACAAATACAAATTATTTTAACCTTTGCAATGTGGGGGGTCTGAGACGGTTAATAGAGCCCAACGGTTAATAGAAAATGCTTCACTTTGTTTTTGTATGCGGTAAAGTTGCTGCAATACGACGGAGGGGTCCCAATGACAGATGGGTCAGAATGACCCGAAGGTAACACAAGGGTTGTCACTCATGCCCCATGTCTAACCCCCTATACCTCCCTCCCCTCTCCTCCCCTCTCCTCCCCTCTCCTCCCTCCCCCACCCTCCCTAAGTGCATCTCCCACTTCTCCCTTCTCACCGGGGTACAGACTGGAGCTGGCAGTGTAGATGACACTCTGGGTGAAGCAGCCTCCTGGTTCTCCTCTCCCCAGGACAGCAGGGTGGTCCACCCTGACGACCCAGCCCCGGACAGGCAGAACACTGCCCCTCACTGGGAACACACAGCTCCTCAGGGCAGGACCCTTCCAGACGCTCTCTCTGCCACCTGCACACAGGGACACACACTGTACACACACACTGTACACACACACACAGCTGCACACAGTGTACTCACACACACACACACACACACTGTACATACACACACACACACAGCTGCACACTCCATGGTATGCCTATTGCGAGACAAAAACATCTGTTTGTCGAAAAAAGGGATTAGCCTTGAGTTAATATAGGAGATGTAGAGAAGGAACCAAATCTTCACTCTGCTTGCCTGTCTTACTTGGCTGAGTCACGATGTAAGGATTGGCTCTGCTTCGCTCCCCCATCTTAGCTGTGTGTGTGGGGTGGGTATGTGCTGCGGGGCCCCCAGGGATCCTCTGTCTGGAGAAGAGGGCAGTGAGGGCAGACAGCCTGGCTGAGGCCTGGGCAAGGAGGGGGTCTGTGGGGAGGGAGAGAGGCGTGGGGCCCCTGGAGGCAGCTGCTTGGGTGGTTCTGGTTCTGGCGGTTGGCCTAGACGGCGTTCCCCAAGGCTCTGTTGTCGGGCCAGTGTGAAACACACTCTCCACCATGTGTACCAGCCTCTGTAGAGGGGCAGACAGACTCCCCGCCTCTCGGCTTCTCTGGATCATTCTGCGGAGGGGGTTCGACGTCTGTCCTACGCCCTCTGGTGTCCTCTTTGTCGCGCTGCCCTGACTCACTGATGACAGGTTCACACCAACCGATGGTTTTGATTTCATCATCTGCCAAAGAGCCAGAGAGATTCGAGTCGAGTCGCCGTGCTTTTGTGTTTCCAGGAGTTCTGTTTTGTCGAGTGTTTTGTTTTGGAACACGCTTGTCAGCGTTGCAGAGATCTTGGTATTGGCGGCTGATGAGGTCGGCTGACTCGGCCTATCAGAGGGCAAGGATCTGTCAACAGGATCTGTTCTATGGAGAGCTGATGGAGGTTGACTTGAGCCAGCTGTGACTTCTGTAGTGACGTAGCTGCCCTCCGCTGTGTTTAAGATGGGGTGTCTCAGACTCTGTGTACCCTCTGGGTCTGCAGACAGACAGATGTCCCCATCCACAAGGATGAAAGGGTCTTGGGAGTTGTCAGAATCTTGCCACTGTATTGAACTCGGATCCATGCTCTCCTGTGAAGATTCCAACAAAGTGTTCCAACTTCCAAAAACCTCCCACACAATCAATACAAACTATGAGCAAATGCGAACAGTAACTGTTTCTAAACTGGACTAAACTCTGTACTGCACCTATTTCATCCACACACACACACACACTCTTTCTAGAACAAACACACTCCCTACAACACACAAACATTCACTAGAATACACACACACACACACTCCCTAGAACACAGACACACACACTATCACTAAACATCTTGGGCCCTGACACAGACATCCCCCCTCTCCCTCCAGGATCTTAATTCCCCTCTGGAAAACAAAGTGTTTGGGAGGAAGTTAGAGCAGCTATTGAGCTACTGGAGAACTCCGACGCATAAATGCATTCAGGAGTTGACTTTCACTTCCAAACATCACTCTTTGACAACAGTCCTAGAGAGCTGTGCCAGCGATTATTTAATTCACACGCGTGGAAAATCAGAACCTCTCATTTTGTATATTTGGCAGGGTCGACACAAGCGCGGGTATACTTTGTGGAAACTGATCCCTACAAAGCAGTGTTGCTCTTCGTCGTAGACAAGCAGGGACATGGCTGAAGAGGACAGGTTGTGTGAAGTCTCTCTGCTCTGGGTCCAGGCCCTGGGTGGAGAGACAGACACAGGTGATCCAGAAGAGTCTTCCAGTAACCCAATACTGGAGCTGGTTTGCCAGTCGTCAAATAGTCAAACAAAGATCAAAACAATGTGACAGGCTTTACACTGATCCTCCATATGACCGTACTGGAGGATTATATCAGATTGATTAATCCCTATCAATAACCATTGGTCCATCACCTGTGGTCCATGCTGAAGGCTAAAACCAACATACTGACCCACGATGGCCCACTCATCACCTGTAATCTGTGCAGTCCTTAAGAGCGCCACTCAGCAAGGGAATCTGGAACTCCTCAATCTCATGGAGAAGCAGCTGCCATTCCCTACACGCCAAAGACCAACCAGAACACCTTGTCAAAACAGACGCCATTTTGGATCTACACCTCCGGTTTCCGACCGCTCTACTCTACCTGAACTCGGAGGGAAGCAACAGCCGCCCGCATCTCAGGAAGTTGAGTATGTGACGGAACATTTGCCCGTCTCCTTTAACGAGAAGGCTCTCTCCAAACACGATCCAGCTGGTCTTCTTGATGTTGGATAGCAGCTCTGGGTACTGAACACAATGTCCAGATTTCAAGATTCCATTACTGACTCGCCTACAGTAATACTGTAGTTTTGCATTCAAGAGCACAAAGAGAATTGGCTAACAGATGACCTTTTGGGTTCCTCATAGTTTTAAACTTGTGTGTACACATCTGCAGCTGTTTAACCCTCTCTCGACACCATATTTGTTAATGTTTTGCTAACAACCAGATTGTTTTCACAGAATAAAATGCCAGTAAAGTGACCGGAGACGATTGGTCCACAGTACCTACCTTTAAAAGGGTTTTAAAGTAAGTGGCGTACCAGTGTGTTCCAACATAAACTTTAACAACTTTATAAACGCTGAACGTTGCCACTGAGGCAGACCAGGGCCATGCTGTAAAAGACAGAGCAGGGAATAACAGCAGTTTTAACTTAGCTTAACAGGAGATCCACAGTGTGTGTATGTGCATATACTGTGTGTGTGTGTACCTACAGTACGCTAGCATCTGTGTGTGCGTATACTGTGTGTGTCTCTATATACAGTACGCTAGTGTCTGTGTGTGCATATACTGTGTGTGTCTCTATATACAGTACGCTAGTGTCTGTGTATACTGTGTGTGTGTGTGTATTGACAGGACTCTCACCCCCTGGGGTATTCTTCCTGAGTAGGAACTCCCACAGCGCCTCCTTGAAGGCCTGGTAGGCCTCATCCTGCCGGTCCAGGTACTCACACAGCCCCTGGAGCTCAGACCCACTCACTGTGAGAGGCAGCCGGCTTGTTCCCAGCCAGTTCCTACAAGCAGAGCCAGACGGACAAAACAAGCCTTCAGCTAACATGAGCCATATTTTAATGTTTACTTGAATGTTGTCGCGTTCACTATGGATCACGGAATGACACTTTAAGTGGGCGAAGGATATCTTTACATTTAGTCATTTAGCAGACGCTCTTATCCAGAGCGACTCACAGTAAGTACAGGAACATTTCCCCCCCCCCCGAGGCAAGTAGGGTGAAGTACCTTGCCAGAGGACACAAACGTCAATTGGCACGGCCGGGAATCAAACTGGCGACCTTCAGATCACCAGCTCGACTCCCTCACCGCTCAACCACCTGACTTACTCCACGTGCTGGAAGACGACCCCGTTCCCACACATATACAACTTGTGGCCGGGCAGGTCTCCGTCCACGTGGAGCTGACCCAGAGCGGAGTCTTGATACCTCACCAGGAGGTCAAAGGTCATCTCATACAGAGGTTTGGGGGGCTGAGGGGTCGACAGCTCACTGGCACGGGCTGCCGGAGGGCAGTCACCATCGAAGCTAGCCTCTGGGGTCCAATTTTGGATAAAAGCATCTGCTAAATGAATAAATGTCAATGTCAATTTACCATGCGGTGACAAGTCACACATCCCAGAGCTGTCTTAGAGCGAGGACGTTTTCATCTTCTAACGCACTTACGTCCGACCTGAGATTTCTAAGCAGGATTGAAGTATGTTGTCTTTCATCTATATGGACCTCAACTATGTAATCCGTCCACAATTCTAGCAATGTTTGGCAGCAGTGATAAGGAGCTTAATCAATACGTAATGGAGTGTCATGTGTGATTATCAATCTGATCCTTACCATGTGATTCCTGCAGAGCTTTCATGAAGTGGAACATGCCAGATGATCTGGCCTCTGTGTTCAGCCTCTCATGATCACTGAACTGCTCCGGGAGCAAGATCTTTCCCGTCTGAAGGAAATTAGCTTTAATGACACAAAGCAAACACAGGTCACTCTGGTTAACTGTTCCCAGCTGTCTCCCCTGCCTCACGTTCAAACACACTGCAGTACACATCTTGCGGCTGGATGGATAGATGGATTTTCAACTTGTTTGGAAATGTTAAATGAATGACAAAACGAACAAAAAAATATTTGGGGCTTATTCTGCTAGTGAGAGAGAAATGAAAGCATGACATTTGTGTCAATTTTTTCAGAAAAATGTGTTTTCATTCTTGATCACTATGATCTCTGCCTGGTCTTGTATTGTTGCTATAATAACAATAGCTTCGCGTCTTGCCTAACAACTCCCCTTACCTGTTCTAAAATCAGCGCAAACCACAGGCCTCTTGAGGCTTATTGCTTAAGTACAATTCCGCCACCATCAGCATGTATTTTTCCAGACATAGTTAAAAAAAGGAATGGCTCAAGAGTTCAAAATTAAAGCCAATCGCAATGAATATTGAGTGTGATCCTTTACTTACTTCAACAGATGTGGGGACAGAAGGCCATGGAAATTTAAAAAGTACTTTGAGACCTGTTACAGCTGGTTTCTTCCTACTCGAGAGCTGAGCATGTTTTATTTGAAGTTGTAGTGAGGTAAGCAGACCTACAGGTTTGTTTGTGATTGTTTGGGTTTGATGCTTGCCTATGAACCTGAAGAGTGGGCTGTCACACTCAATGATGGCGACATCATCACACAGCCAGAGCAGGTTATGGGGAGTCACCAGGTCTGGGTACAGGCGGATCTGCTCCATAGGCAGGAAACAGTACAGCACTTCCTCGTCTCCATCGATCAACGGGGTCCCGATTAGGCCCAGCGGTACCGCATCATGGACTGCAGTTTCCGAGACAATGACAGAGAATTTGTGAGAAAATGACACATTAAGTAGGCCTAGATCGGGGGTCGGATGGCTGAACGGTTATGGCATCGGGCTATTAATCAGAAGGTTGCTGGTTCGATTCCCGGCTGTGAAAAATGACGTTGTGTTCTTGGGCAAGGCACTTCACCCTACTTGCCTCGGGGGAATGTCCCTGTACTTCCTGTAAGTCGTTCTGGATAAGAGCGTCTACTAAATGTAAATGTAGCTCGCTTGCAAACTAAACAACATATTAGTAATGTTACGATCAATAAGACATGTTGCAGGTCAGGTCATATTAGCCTGCGTCTGGACCAAGGTTTACCTGAGGAAACGGGACTGATAATGACTTCCGGTTGCTTCTTGTTGCAGATGCGAGTTTTCCAGTAATTTAGAGTGGCTCTCTCAGCGACTTGAAGGTCTACTGGCCGAGCACGCAAGTAATGCTTGCCTGATTGAAAATGTTCTAAGGCCTTGTTGAAATTTAAAATGAAAAACATCATCACAGTAAGCCTAGCACCCACTCATCTTGCTGTTTAGGCTTCTTTGACTCAAACTCAAATTATTTTAAGGTTATTCTCCGCTATGCACTAGCAAATGGAATTGTAGACTGTGTAAGGTGTTAAGCAGCGTTGGTTTGCAATTTTACAGGACTTTACCTGGAGTAATGAGCTGAGGCGTAGACTTGCTGTAAGTTCATATAATATGTTGAGCTCTGATGAACATGATGTGGCTAGTTTCCCAGTTTGGAGATAATATTGTACATGCCTGAATGTGCATCCATCTCTATCGATAAACGATCTCCCTTGATTTTGAGAGTCTTTAAAAAGCAAAGAGTCTTGAAGATAAGACAGGCGAACCCGAGGTATGGAGAAAAAACACCCTCCAACATTGAAAAAACAAGATTGATTAGCCGATCGATCCGCCATCAATAAATATTTTGAAAAACAACGATATAATTTCAGCTAATTTAGCTAGCTAGCTAAACTGAGAGCCAGTTTTTTTTATTGTGCTGGTTACTTTTAGCTAGGTATTACTGTAGCTAGACAACAACAATATCAGCGAACAATGAATCATCAATCAGATGTTACAGTTTAAAACTGTAGGTCTACATTTAGCAAATAGCCACGCAGTCACTCAAAAGATGTGAAAATATAGCCAACTGTATCATTAAAACGATCTTATACGACGGATATCATGTAGCTAAACGATCAGAAACATAAAATTGTTGTCATTCTTAGAGCTCGAGATACTGTCAGATGTAGCCGTTTTAGTGACACGTGACGCAGCATCAGTGAATTTGTATCGCGCGCTGCCAACTTTATGGACAAAGTGCTGGGCAATTAGCCTTAACTGCTGAGAGTAGTTATCTGGTAAAACATGAACTTGGCCTTGTAACACTTACTGTGTTAACACAGTTAATAATGCATTTAATTCAGTCTGAATGAACAAAAAGAAAATCTGTAATGTTACTTGACAGCATTCAATTGAGAGTGCAATTTACAAATAGGCCTCGCCGACTCACAGAAAGCCAAGCCATGACCGCAGGTAAAGTAAATACTTTTTTAACGTCGTAAACTCAAAATATCCAATGTGGAAAACGGTTAACACAAATTGATAGTCAAACTAGTTTGATTTGATGGCCTGTTCGGGAAGCCAGCTTTGTGTTGCTCGAGACTCCTTTGCCGCTTCTTCTGTTGTGCGCCCATTCAGCTGTCCCAAGATCGACACATTGTTGGATACCAAAGACCTGTGAAACAAAATGTTCTTGATAAGGCAAACATACAATTCATACAATTACATAGTTTCTTCTCAATGGGAACACACTGGTAAGTAAATTCACCTGTGGTTGTCCTGCATAAGCACAACGGTCTGCTCCAGTTGTCTCAGGTAGGACTCCTGTTCCCTCAGAGCTTCTACCTGCTTCTGAAAACAACTTGTCCACTGTTTGTCGCCTTCACGATGACACACACACACACACACACACTCAAAGTTAGTGTCATATACATCTACCTCCTGGCAGATATCAAATCTACACACAATAACAAAGCAACTCACTGTTGACTGGACTAGACGGATCCTGTTTTAAGTTTCTTAGTCTCAAATTGTAGTTTTCCTTCAGTGCAGACACAAGTCTCTTCTTGAAGGATTCCTGTAAATCACATAACAGATAAGGCCCTACTGTACCTCCCTACTATACTTACCTACGGAAGTATGTTAAAATAGCGTTGTGATGTTCACCAGTTCCTTTTCCGTTTGGGCCAGTTTCCTCTTGAGGTGACCCAGTTCACTACAGTGCAGAGGAATATTTTTGTTGCCCTCAGTGTCCTCTTCCCCTCTTATTTTCTCATCTCTTAATCCCTCTGTTTTGATTGGACTGGACTCGGCCGGGGATGCAGGCGATATTGAAGATGAGAGAATGTCATAGGCCGGGCCTGAGAAGCAATGTTAGATAGATTTGTAGTTTTTCCTCCAACCTTACAACAAAAGGGCTCCCCCTTTTTAAAATAAAGTAGAATGGATGTTTTGGAAACAGGGTTTACAACCCCAAAACAGGGTTATGATTCGATACCTAGGAAGGTGGGGTTGAGGTGAAGGGAGCGTTTGCCACTCCAGTGCTGGTCCACCAGATCCAGAAGGCCTTTCAGGGCGGAGGACAGCTCGGAAACCCCTAGCCGAGGTGAGGGGTTCCTGGGTACAGGGTAGTCGATACTCCCTAATCTGGAACTCTGAAAAATACCATAGTGCATAGCTGAGACAAGCCTAAAATAAGGGTCATGTACAATAGGTGCAGCACTAAAGGAACCATCACATGCCGCATTGTTAAGAGGATGCCTTTTTGTCTTGTTGATAAGGGAACCCAGTTGGGAACAGGTACCAAACATGCCCACACAAAACGAACCGCAAGCCTGGTTTAAAGATTGTCTGTTAAAAAAAAAAAAACACTCTTTTATGTTGTTCTTTTTAGCCGGCGTTCTGAAAAATAAGGGGGTCCACCCTCACAGACAGTGAGATCTCCACGACTCAGATAAGGCTGTCTTCCCACTCCTCTCATGTTACCTCATGTATTTAACCCAACACTCCCTCAAGATCTCCTTAAGCTACAGATCACTCTCTTTAAGGCCTCCTGCAATTTCCCTGCCAATCAAGTGGAAACCTAATATTTTCACTACTAATTTCTCTCTCTTTGTTATGAATAGGGTAGATAAGACAGGCCTCTGACTCATTCTCATCTTACCTAAAGCTCCCCCTTGTGATTAGATGAGCTTTCTCCACAGTTCCCAAGACAGTGTAGTTTCAATTTTAATTTGTGGTTTTCAACGTCCGACCTTAAAGTCTCAAGTTTGTTTTAATCTGAATGTGAGAACTCCTAAGGCTTCCAAGAGTTTAGCCTTTTAAATTGCAATAACATCAAAGGTGCCGGGGTCATTCCACAGTTGCAGTATGGTTGACCAGAGTCGGTGAACTACATGTTTAATAAGCCTTACACACAGGCCTATGTCGAGTACAGGCTTTTGTAAGATGACTCAATTGTGTGCATTAGATGGATTTCTCGTTCGTATGGTGTGTTGATGTTGTGGATCGTGCACCTGTGTAGTGCTGATCGTCTGATATTTGGACTTGGCCTGCAGGTGGGTCTCTGAGGGGGCGGAGAGGAAGATGGAGGAGAGGACGTTCTTCGAGGTGGAGTCTGGCCTAGGAGAGGAAGAGGCCCGACGGCCATGGTCCATAGGCTGTCTCTCAGGAGAACCTCCACGTTTCCAGGCCCTCTGAAGCCTGGGGCTCAGGTGATCGAGCAACCTGTCCACTGAGACACTCCGACGGGTTGGACTTCTCCAACGCACACCCTCAGACGAACGCTGGAGGGGAATGATGTGGTCTGATTGGTGAGTGGCTACGTACAGATCTGATGAGAGAAAACATAAACCTATGTTGGAATCATCTCCATTTCGATCAAAATGATCATATGAAGAGGATGATTTCTTGGTTCTGAACAAATGTACTATATTTTTCTTGTGTACTACTGCCCTCTAGTGGTGTAAACAAAACATGCATGAAAAGTGCTGATCTGGATCTGCAAATTTAAAACAGTGGACATTTGCTGCGTACTTTGGCCCACTCACCCGAGGTCAGCTCCAGCAGTCTTTTTGTCCTTGTGTCTAAGTCAATATCTGTGTTTGTTACTGAGACCAGGGACTGGACTGGTGTGGTCAGGCTGGGTGCAGGGCATGTCCAGTGGGCAGGGATGGACTCATAGTCCCAGGCTTCTCGGGCCTGAACAGACTCCTTCAGGAGTGGTGCTTGGTCTGAGGTAGATATAGGGCTCTGCTTTGGCTCTGCAGAGGCCTGGTATGACTGCAGTCTGGATGTCACAGGCTTCTCTGGGTCCAGTTTGAAGGTGTTGCTAGAACAGTCCTGAGCGAAGGTCACGCGTCCTTGGTTTCTGGCTCGGGGGGGAGGTCGTCCGAAACGGAGTGAAGAGCGAGGAGGAGATGGTAGAGGCCTGTACTCTGAAACACAGCGCGGTTATTTTGGTGGATGTGGTCAATGGGCTCATCGCGCCAAACTATAGGTTTGGGTCTTACCATCTTCAACACTGCCACTTTTCATTTTCATCTAGTGTTTAAGTACCTGCATCAAGAATAGAACACACAACGTTTGTTTCTTCAAAGAAAACGTACCTCTTTGATGTCGTTCTCTAGTAAATCAGTTAGGCAACAGCCACCATCCAACTACTGGATGTTCTGTGGTCCTTTCAAATGTAACAGATGAATTCAGAGCCAGTGATCCTACATCTATAAATACTCAGCAAATACATATTTAGAAACAGTCATTTGTTATCAGATCCATTGTACAGGGACCTGCCCAGGGCCAAGTCGACCTGACATTCTTCCAAAGCTGCCATTTACCAGGAAATGTCACGGGTTTGCTGGGCCATGAAATTGAACGCCCGCACTTCTTTGTGCATCCGTCCAATCAGCGAGGGGTAATGCCTCGCCTTGCAAACTGCTCCTGACTCCTGTCTGTCTGAACAGTTTATGAGAGTGTGTTCTGCACGCTAAAGGCCACAGCACTGTCTTGTGACTGGTGAGTGTGCCTGCTGCACCTGCTAGGCAAGACAGAGGAAAAGAGACTGAAGGAGAAACAGTGATAGGGGGATAGTGACGCTGTCAAAGAGACTAACTCAAATGCACACACACACATACACAGACAAACAGACAGACACACACACACACACACACTAAGGAAACAGAAGCTCGGATGTCACAGGTGTGGAGCGTTAATTCTTTCCTGACATTTGGTCAAACAAAGACACACACAGTCGATTCATTCTGGCTTTCTCATTAATATCTTTTACAGCTTAAAAATGTTTGACTACACACCATCGACATCTGACACTCTAAACAGCCTTGAGTCTCACCTTTACAGAAGTAGACAAACGTGTCTGTGGTTCTTCTGCACAATATTTCCTCCGGTTCAGATTCAGGTTGCCTTTCATACGTACAGAACCAACATGCAAACCAGAGGAGTAATGCAGAGCCAAAATATGTCAGCTTGAACAGATAAGACTTATGTTTTTACCACTGGTTGCTAGGGATCTATTGAGCATGCAGGTGGCTGCCTTTGCTCGCTACGCAGAGTGCATTCTTGGTAGTCATGGACACAGCTTGACTTAAGTCAAACATTCGCGCAGGTGAAGGAGGAAGAGTTTCGGAATGGGGCCTTGTGGTAACAAGAGGTTAAAACAAACTATGCAGAGACTGCCTTTCATGTGTTCTTTTTCATCTTCAAGATTATATTTTTGGGGGACATTTCTGTCTTCATTATTATTGACCGGTTTTCCCAGATTTGTTAAGCTCTTAACGCTAAGAGCGTCTTAGGAGCGTTCTAAGAACGCTCTAGAACGCTCTTAGAACGCTCCTAAGTAGCTTTTAGCGTTAAGAGCTTCTTAACGAATCTGGGAAACCCGGCCATTATCAGTATAGTCTGACAGGAAAAGCAGGGGAGAGAGAGAGAGAGAGGGGATGGCATTAAGAAAAGGGCCCAGGCCAGATTCGAACCCAGGCCGCTGCCGTAAGACCTCAGTCTGTGTGGTACACTCTCTTGCCCCCCCTCCTTTCATGTGTTCTACTGCTACGACTGACCTCAAAGGATCCTAAACTGAGGTGGAGGAGTTAAGCATTCTTAATTGCAAATTCCCATGACATTATACATTTTAGCTAAACATTTGAGCTTTTGAGGAACTGCACTGTTACATTGTGTGGTCCAGTGTTGGAATAGGCTGATTGACTTTGATCTGAAGTGAGTAGCACTCCCCCTAGTGGACATATGTGCTCACTCTCAGTGACGTAAACACACCTCTTTCTCCCTGTCAGAAGTTTCAGCATGTTCCTTCCATAAGAGATCATCGTGTCACTGTGTCTCTGTATAATGTTTGGCATTGTACGCTGTGCAAAAGTCCAAACCATATCTTGGTACTTTTTTTTGTACCAAGTGAACAATAGTCTAGTTTTACAGTCCTCAAAGTAATCAGCCTTTCAAATGTCATATCCATCATCATTAGCTGTGAACCAGTGCCTCATTATTACGTATAATTGGCTTTATGCTCTTCAGGTCTGTGATTGGTTCAACTCGTACTTTATCACTTTTGACAGATCAAGGCACAGTGTTGGTGCCAGTTCTTCAAAATGCATTGTTATTCAGTGTATGGGAGATTATACATGTTTTTATAAATGTACAGTTCTGAGAGTGTACAGGCATTTACTGTGCTCTCTCTCTCTGGGGGTTGTCTTCAGGGATCATTGCAACATCAATTCCCTTCGGAGGTTGGATTCTGATATGACGCCTGTCATACCATGCCCAGAAGGGCTAACCTTTGTATGGCCTTCAACAGGCTTCAGCGTGTGTGTGCGTGTGTGCGTGCGTGTGTGTGTGTGTGTGCGTGTGTGTGTGTGAAACACTCCAGTTCTAGATAATGCTCCTATCAATCATCATGGGCAGGTTCACAGGTAACTAAGGACTCATAGAAAGTAACTAGCAACAAACCAAATGCCATTGAAGTGGCTTGTTTGTTGAGATTTGATGTGATGTGATTTGAGATTATCCAAATCTAACAACTGGTGAAGTTCCTGTGACTGTGATGCACCCAGTGATTAAGGTGTCATTTAATTGATTCAGTTTTAACTTCATTTGCGACCCCTTTGTTGACCGAGAGAACCACCTACTGGTCAGAAAATATCCTTTGAGACAGGAGAAACCATGACTGCCATCCGGTACGCATGTACATTTTGAGGCCTGTTTATTTTTCGCAAATGTGAAACACACGTCCAACAGGATCAGACTCGCTGCATGTCCCTGGGTCCAAAGCAAGACACCTGCCCACAAGCACCTTCACACGCTGACAATATAAAGATAATCGAGATACACATAGACACACACACACACACACAGATTATTGGAATAATAGTTAGATGGCACTTGGAAACATATGCCTTGTCTAGGTGAAAACTCAACAGGACTGTCCTGTTCCCAAGCCCTGAGAAACTGGACTGTTACCAGACGTCGCATGCAGTAGCTTGAAGCACCAAGTATATGTGGGGACCTCCTTAACTTCAATACTAAATTACACCCAGACTCACTACAAAGCCTCTGTTCTTCCTGTCTCTGACGGTAGTCTGGTCTGCTCTGAAGAAGAAATTAACAGGCTATGCTAACACAAACATATCCCCTTGAAGTGATATAATTTGAGGTTTTGGCAGAGGAATGAGGAGGCGGCCTGATCCCATTCAAACAGAGAGGGAAATGTTTGTTCTTATTATTTGTGGTTCAGATAAAGGTTTGTTTGGGCTGGCTAATAGTTCCAGTGTTTCTTGAATGGCTTTGATCAACACGACTGTATCCACGAAGAGGAAACAGATGCTCATATCTGGGATGCTTATTTATTGGTCCCCTCCAAACCTGTCCACTTTCTTCTTTGTTTGATTCCAACTGGAACACATGAAATCCATTTCATGCTGTGCTTTTTTTTCTTTCTTCTCATCGGGTGGTTAACAAAGACACTAAGGCACATGCGCTCGCAGCTCCTGTCGACACCAGAAGTCAGACCTGGGCTGCACCTGTTTCACGGTAACTGACTCTGAACACAGAGCAGGGGCGCCCAGCAGAGCGCCGAGACATAAACCATCCTGTTAATCCCCCCTCTCAGGACACAGACAGCTGAGGTGGGTTTACTGTATTTTGCCACCGAGCGTTCCACCCTCATTGGCTCCCAGTGTCACATCAGCTATTCTTTCCTTATCTTCTCCTCTTATCAAACATCTACTGTATAGAGAGCCTGTCACACGCTCAATGAGGGCCAACTGCCCCCATGTCAAAGCTCTGAGCCAAACAGCCGAACACGTCTGGCCGCGATCCTGTCATCAGCTCAGGGAAAGTGTAGACAATACGGAGCCCATCCGTGCTGGGCAGACAGTCCCTGTAGAAGTGGTGGGGATGGGGGGTGGGGGAGGTAGTGTAAACCATTTCACAGCGTTGGTAGCTTCTTATGTCATAGTTTGCGGCTGGCGGGTTAATTAATCACACAGTTTAGCACCAGCACTGGCAAGTCATCCCAGCCTCAGCCCCAACCCCAGCCTCAGCCCCAACCCCAGCCTCAGCCCCAACCCCAGCCTCAGCCCCAACCCCAGCCTCAGCCCCAACCACAGCCTCAGCTCCAACCCCGGCCCTCAGCCCCAACCCCAGCCTCAGCCCCAACCCCAGCCCCAACCCCAGCCTCAGCCCCAACCCCAGCCCCAACCCCAGCCTCAACCCCAGCCCTCAGCCCCAACCCCAGCCTCAACCCCAGCCCTCAGCCCCAACCCCAACCCCAGCCCTCAGCCCCAACCTCAGCCCCAAGCCCAACCCCAGCCTCTGTCCCAACCCCAGCCTCAGCCCCAAGGAGAATGTTCCTGAGTTCAATAAGTGTGTGAGTTTCCTGCCTGCCTCCATGCCATTCATCACCCTGCGACACAGAGAGCCGCAAGGCAACAAAGGCAGGGCTGTGAGTGGACTGCCTCGCCTCCCCTCGCCTCGCCTCGCCTGGGCCAGATATGTTTTTGATTAGAGCTTCCAAGGAGATGTCCCAAACATGCGTTGCCATGAGCTTGTGTGTTTGGTTACAAACACAGAAGGCAGAGTGAGGGAAGAGAGAGAGACAGACAGACAGAGAGAGAGAGAGACAGAGAGAGAGAGAGACAGAGAGAGAGAGAGAGAGAGAGAGAGAGAGAGAGAGAGAGAGAGATAGAGAGAGAGAGAGAGAGAGAGAGAGAGAGACAGAGAGAGAGAGAGAGAGAGAGAGAGAGAGAGAGACAGAGAGACAGAGAGAGAGAGAGACAGGCATGAAGGGGGAGGGTTAGAAAGAGAGAAAGAGAAACTAGAGAGGGAAAGAAAAGGGACCGCCACAGCCAGGTGTCGAAGTGTTATTTTGTGTACGCATGGGCTGCCATGACAACAAGGGACCCACTTCGGCTTCCTGTTTCTGGCCACAGGCTGCAGCGGGGAGAGGTGTGGCTGCTGCTCACTCTGTGTGTGTCCAGTACCCTGCACACACACACACACACACACACACAGACCGTGCATGGACCCTCCTCACCCCAGCCAGGCTGTTGGAGATTGAGAATAAAGTATTGCGTCAGGAAAGCGCTTTCAAACAAAGAAGGGTGCTAATGGCACATGACCCCTCCCATGTGTAGGAGTTCTCCTGTGGCTAAAAACAGAGTAGGGAGGAGAGAGAGTGATAGAGAGACAGAGAGAGAGTGATAGAGACAGAGAGAGTGACAGAGGGGCAGAATGACATAAAGAGAGTGATACAGAGACAGAGAGAGAGTGATAGAGAGTGAGTGATAAAGAGAGAGAGGAGAGAGAGAGTGACAGAGGGGGTAGAGTGACATAAAGAGAGTGATACAGAGATAGAGAGAGAGTGATAGACAGAGAGAGAAGAGAGAGTGAGAGTGCACAGCCCTGCAAGCTCTCTGCTCCAGATGTGCCAATCCTGTGTAAAAACTGTCACTCTCGCGAAGAGACAATAAGGCAAGTCACTGTGAATGGGACACACATCAATATTACCCAGCAGCTCACCCACTACGGCCTGCCAACGATGAACAGCCACTGTGTGTGTGTGTGTGTGTTTGTATTTGTGTGTGTGGTTGACTGGCAGCCCACCATGGAGAGAAGCCAGGTCTCCAGGCCCAGAATGTAGCTAGCAGCTTTACTGCCCTCTTAACGTCCAATGACCAAGAGTGGAGCAGAGCAGTGAAACCAGAGGGACTTTAGGAGAGCAGGCCCGTTTGATGTTAGAATGAAATAAGCGGCGACAACGTTAAATCTTGGGATTTCTATACCATGTTGTGGATTCGCGTATTTTTTTGGTGTATTGCAATTGCATTTCTTGGTTTCTCAACAATTAAAACAATTGGGATAGCTCAGAGGTAATGAATTTGACAGTAAATTCAAGTCACCCATGCATTTTTTTAATTGTAAATTAATGGGTCCATTCCAGTGACATGCAAGTTGGAGACAGAAACCACACAGTGAGCCTAAAAGAACCACTTTTTATTATTTTTTCCATTCAAATGTAACAAACAAATTTTCATTGCAGTAATTTTCCAGTTACTGTATTTCCACAACAAAAACAAAACAAACCTAATCAAAGAACACATGAATTACAAGTAAGATACAGTTGTTTCAAAGCAAACGTTTTAAAACCCGAAATAAAAATGGTTTCATGAAAAGCTTGTCGGAAAATACAAACTAAAGTAAAACTAAAGATTAAAACAAGATTCAGATGGCTGAGCTGTTAGGGAATCGGACTAGTAATCGGAAGGATGTAGGTTCGATTCCCGTCCGTGTCAAATGACGTTATGTCCTTGGGCAAGGCACTTCACCCTACTTGCCTTGGGGGGAATGTCCCTGTACTTACTGTAAGTTGCTCTGGATAAGAGCGGCTGCTAAATGACTAAATGTAAATGTAAGATTGCAGAAAAAAAGAAATTTGTCTGGAAAGATCTATCAACTCCTTACAAGACGTGCTCCTGGTTGAAGAGTGAACCTGAATTCCATGTTAAAGTCTTTCCTCCCAAAGTGGCATCTACTTATTGGAAGAAATCTTTAGTCCAGAAGAACTCCTGTTTAAGAACGTCACAGTGCAATTTATCACGTATCATACGCAGGCAAGTTATGTTGTTTCCGTTACGACATACAGGATCAGGTCACGTGTGACAATGAGCAGGGCCATGCTGATAGCGTCTTGTCTGTAAACACACTTCAACATTATGATGGACAAGAAAATTAGCTTAACCTATGAAACATTCTTAATCCCACACATAGTCAAAAAGCATGCTGTCATTCCCCTGTGCCATGTTCCGTACACACACTCAAACACACACACACACACACGCACACACACTTTTGACTACGTTCAAACTTCAAACCATTTTATCATGCCTCTGCCTATAGGGTTTAACAGGGCGACCATGGGTTAGGGTTCAGGGTTTGGTCCAGTCCTAAGTGCTATAGAACCGAGTTCAACAACCTGGGCTCCTCTTCCTGAAAGCTCAGAGATGGGGGCAGGGTATAAAATATTGGTCGGCATGATCCTGAGGCCGCTACTTGGCTTTGGTCTTCTCCTCGTACGTGCCTGCGTTCTTGTACGCTCCAACGTAGCCCGTCTTTTCCACCAGTTCCTCGCGCCCGCCTTTCCCTCTGCCTTTCCCTGTGTCGTCGAAGCGCTCCTTGTGGGAGCCCGTGTACTTGGTTGTGTCTGTCAGTCTGTCCACGGCTGCTGTCTTGGCCACTTTCTGTGGGAATTGGGAAGACGGGGACCATGACGTTTATTTAGGCTACAAAAAAACATGCACTCACAATTCTCTTTGGCGCTACATCAAAAAAACCCATGAGAGAGGATGATGATGACTGGATGGGTGTAACATTTTAGTACCTAATATAGGCCGCTGCTAACACAACTTAGCCAAAGTCAACAGTTGTCTTTTTTTATTTTTATAACACAGTTTGCTTTGTCAATTCTCTGCCAACGACACACTGAATGAGTCATGATTTATGGATTAGAGTGTAGACAGATTGAACTCAGGTGAAAGTTACATCATTGTCTCTCTCTCCCCTCTCCTTTCCTCAGTTTCAACACGTTTGCCGAGTCTATTAATGAGGAAGAATCTACACGCTTGTGCTCAGGGAAAATTCTGTTATATCTCACTCCAATGTTGTGCTTCATTCCAAACAAAATATGTTAATTGCGAACCACAATTTGCTCTTGACCTATTTGACACTTTTGTCACCCCATCAGAGTTTTGCTGCCGCCTTTGTTTCGAGGAACATGCTATGCAGCTCTGTGATTGGTGGTCCAGCTATGAATTTACAGAGGGCCGATTTAATAGGCCTAGTAATTCAATGAAAGACTAATTTCCATTGACAGTAAAATTGACCAATCATATCTCCCTTTTAAATGGGCGGGCTTTGTTATCGCTAACTTTATGACAAGTTCCGCCCTCCGTGGGGAACACATCCTCCCCAATATTCATATCTTGTCAAAATGGACCCCCAATATATTGATATAAAAATATACATGTGCTACGCTACGACAGGCAACCAGGCACGCTGTCCAAAATGATCATAAAAAGGTTAATTCGTCCCCCCCGATGTTGACTCCATGGCTACGACCTTGTTGTATAACCAAGGGAGTTACCTATATGGAGTGGCCCAGTTTTGGCGTGTTGGTGTTACAGCAGCTCACCGTGACTCCTACATTGGTGGGCTCCTTGCCCTCAATTAGCTTGTAGACGGAATTCAGGGCCTCCTCTTTGCTTTGACCTTTGAACCTCTTGGGAGCCAGTTCCTCCAGTGCCTTCTGGAACTCCTCATAGGTGATGACCCGAGACGTCTTCGCTCTGCCACGACAAACACAACCAAGATTGGATAGAATAAATCCATAGAATTTCAATATAATAAATAAATACAGCATCTAGGAATTGTATATTTTTCACTTTGCTGGGTATACTTTGTAGGCTACGCAGATCGGATTCTGATGTTGTATTTGCTTGATTTGAGTTAAACTGGTCTGAGCATTTCAACTAAATACCCAATTAAAATGTTTAAAAAGTAAAGCAAAAATGATTTAAGAAATAATGAAATGATAAGACGAAACTAAGTTTTTCACAAAATTGCTCTTTTATATTGCTACACAAATACAGAATGATTTTTTTACAAGAAAATATTAATGGAAAGAATCTTGGGTGCCTAAGACTTCTGCACGGTACTGTATTTTTTTTAAACAATCTTTTCAGTTGCATGGGATTTAAAAGGAAATTAGTTTCAGACGTCTTGTACGTACTTGACTTTGGTAAAAACGATGTCCACATCCGTACTGGTGACGTTCTTGCCGTCGATGATCTTGCAGTCCTTGCACAGCTTGGCCCAGTTTTTGCCATTCATCTCCTTGCCTGTGGCCTTGGTGTCACCGTGGATAGCAAACTTCTTAAAGGAAGACATCAGCTGCTCCATGTCTGCACTTTCCGCCATCTTAGGAAACGTCTGTTATGAAGTAGAGACACGATCAGACCTTACAGTTGAGACGAACACACAGAGGACTACAAACAGTACTGGGATCCGTCATTGATATCAAACTTGAGCGATTGAGTAGATATTGCTTCTGTTTGTTGTGTCTATTCTACAGAAAAATCCCTCTTTGTGTGAAAATACATTCTTAACTATCACATGTGCTGACCTTTATATTCAATTTATGAACTTGTCCTTTCCTTCAGGGATGTTGGTGAACAATGGTAAAATTCCCTGTGTGTGTCTTGTGTGTGTCTGTGTGTGTCTTGTGTCTGTGTGTGTCTGTGTGTGTCTTGTGTCTGTGTGTGTCTGTGTGTGTCTGTGTGTGTCTTGTGTCTGTGTGTGTCTGTGTGTGTCTGTGTGTGTCTGTGTGTGTCTGTGTGTGTCTGTGTGTGTCTTGTGTCTGTGTGTGTGTGTGTCTGTGTGTGTCTTTGTGTGTCTGTGTGTGTCTGTGTGTGTCTGTGTGTGTCTGTGTGTGTCTTTGTGTGTCTGTGTGTGTCTGTGTGTGTCTTGTGTCTGTGTGTGTCTGTGTGTGTCTGTGTGTGTCTTTGTGTGTCTTGTGTCTGTGTGTGTCTTGTGTCTGTGTGTGTCTGTGTGTGTCTGTGTGTGTCTGTGTGTGTCTTTGTGTGTCTTGTGTCTGTGTGTGTCTTGTGTCTGTGTGTGTCTGTGTGTGTCTTGTGTGTGTCTTGTCTCTGTGTGTGTCTTGTGTCTGTGTGTGTCTTGTGTCTGTGTGTGTCTGTGTGTGTCTTGTGTCTGTGTGTGTCTTGTGTCTGTGTGTGTCTGTGTGTGTCTGTGTGTGTCTGTGTGTGTCTGTGTGTGTCTTGTGTCTGTGTGTGTCTGTGTGTGTCTGTGTGTGTCTTGTGTGTGTCTTGTCTCTGTGTGTGTCTGTGTGTGTCTGTGTGTGTCTTGTGTCTGTGTGTGTCTGTGTGTGTCTGTGTGTGTCTTGTGTCTGTGTGTGTCTTGTGTGTGTCTTGTGTGTGTCTTGTGTCTGTGTGTGTCTGTGTGTGTCTTGTGTGTGTCTTGTGTGTGTCTTGTCTCTGTGTGTGTCTGTGTGTGTCTGTGTGTGTCTTGTGTCTGTGTGTGTCTTGTGTGTCTCTGTGTGTGTCTTGTGTCTGTGTGTGTCTTGTGTGTGTCTGTGTGTGTCTTGTGTCTGTGTGTGTCTGTGTGTGTCTTGTGTGTGTCTTGTGTGTGTCTTGTCTCTGTGTGTGTCTGTGTGTGTCTGTGTGTGTCTTGTGTCTGTGTGTGTCTTGTGTGTCTCTGTGTGTGTCTTGTGTCTTGTGTGTGTCTGTGTGTGTCTTGTGTCTGTGTGTGTCTGTGTGTGTCTTGTGTCTGTGTGTGTCTGTGTGTGTCTTGTGTCTGTGTGTGTCTGTGTGTGTCTTGTGTCTGTGTGTGTCTTGTGTCTGTGTGTGTCTGTGTGTGTCTTGTGTCTGTGTGTGTCTGTGTGTGTCTGTGTGTGTCTGTGTGTGTCTGTGTGTGTCTTTGTGTGTCTGTGTGTGTCTTGTGTCTGTGTGTGTCTGTGTGTGTCTTGTGTCTGTGTGTGTCTTGTGTCTGTGTGTGTCTGTGTGTGTCTGTGTGTGTCTGTGTGTGTCTGTGTGTGTCTGTGTGTGTCTGTGTGTGTCTGTGTGTGTCTGTGTGTGTCTGTGTGTGTCTGTTTGCTCACACGCTTCTGCAGAGCTCATGTAGCAGCCATTGTACAGGCGTATAACTCTGCACTTGAAGGTTCACATGTTTTTATACAAGCAATGAATAAAGATTCAATGTTTTGCCATATCCAGGAGAAAGAGACTGCAGGCTTCTCTTTCCCTCCAGACCCAGAACACGGGGAATTTCTCTGGGTTCCAACGTTTTTTAACAACTTCATTTTCTCTACCATCTATGCCTTTTTCTTGACTAGATTCTTGTATTTCTTTCTCAACCAATAAAAATAACCACTGGTTACATTGTGAGGTTATGAGGTTTGAGCACAGTGTATAAACTCTTTATCACAGCTAATCCAAATGTTTTATATAAGTGACAGGTGAGATGTTAGCATGAGGTCAGCATACTAGATATGATTTTAAAGATATGGCTAAGAACTGAAGGTGGAGGTCTATCTCATGCTTTAAAAAAAGCCCTGTCACCAAGGAGATAAGAGGAGGGTAGAGGAGGAGGGGGGATATGGGGACAGAGGAGTGGAGTTTAGGGGGGAGAGGAGGTTAGATGGGAGTGGAGGTTAGGGGGAGGGGAGGTTTGGGGGAGAGGAGGTTAGATGGGAGGGGAGGTTATATGGGAGGGGAGGTTAGGGGGAGAGGAGGTTAGATGGGAGGGGAGTTTAGATGGGAGGGGAGGTTTGGGGGAGAGGAGGTTAGATGGGAGGGGAGGTTAGGGGGAGAGGAAGTTAGGGGGAGAGGAGGTTAGGTGGGAGAGGAGGTTAGATGGGAGTGGAGGTTAGGGGGAGGGGAGGTTTGGGGGAGAGGAGGTTAGATGGGAGGGGAGGTTAGGGGGAGAGGAAGTTAGGGGGAGAGGAGGTTAGGGGGGAGAGGAGGTTATATGGGAGGGGAGGTTAGGGGGAGAGGAGGTTAGATGGGAGGGGAGTTTAGATGGGAGGGGAGGTTAGGGGGCAAGTTTGGGGCAGAGCTGTTGCCGTAGCTACAGTCTGTTTATTCGCGCGAGAGAGGGATCCCTCTAAGAAGGGCAGGGTCAACAAGTTGCTGAGAAAATAGTTGAGCCCTCCACTCCCTTTAAGGCTGTGTGTGTGTGTGTGTCTATGTGTGTGTGTGTGTGTGTGTGTGTGTGTGTGTGTGTGTGTGTGTGTGTGTGTGTGTGTGTGTGTGTGTGTAGGAGGGGTGTGAGACATGACCTCACTAACTCTGGGCCTCAACATTTCGATTACACACGCAGTGATGTAATCCCTAACCTCGGTTGTCATGGTCACCTTCCCCATGTGCCCCCTTTCATTTAACCGAATCACACGCAGAGTTGTTTGGTAGTTGCCCCAACATGAAGCAGCCATTAAAGGTGAGGTAACGTTGAGCTGGCGCTCGACATCAGCTGCACGAGCAGTGGTTGTTATGATAGCTCCCAGTTAACGGGGACAAGATGGCAATTTTTATTTTTCGACACAGCTGTTTCATTGTTGGTCTCGGTTACAGCCTTGGGCTGTCGAGTTTCACTGTAGGAAACTGAAAACGGTGTGTGGGCTTGGAGGAGATTCAGAGCAGTTGGGAAGCAGTCGCTTCTACCATCTGGACTCACTCTTCTACTCATTCTGGTTTGGTGTGGGTGTGCTTTGGGATATTGTGCACTGTTCTGTAAGCATTGCATAAATGAGAGATTTCCCTATGTCATTATATCTGTGTAAATGTTGATGATCTCTCAGGGTGTGTGTTGTGTAGGTGTGTGCTTGCGTGCGCTGAGCTTTGCATCTGTATGAGTTGCTATGTGGGTGTGAATGGAGCACAGGACCGGACAGAGCAACCCAGCCTTCTAGCTGAGAGGACTGGGAGAAGAAAGAGCACATTGTGTGTCTGTCTCTGTCAGAGAGAAGGAGAGGGGGGGAGAGAGAGAGGGAGAGAGAGAGAGAATAGGAAAGAGTGAAATTCCACGCCTTGCAGCGACCCTCGGTCTCCCAAACCACTCTTCCCCACAGCCCTCTTCACCTCAGTGTAACAGCCCAGTAGGACAGTATGCAGGTCCACAACGATCACATAATTTAGAGAACCGCTCTGTTAAGCTACAACACCAGGCACAGATACCCTCTCACTCACTGGAGGAATCATGAAAGCAGCAGAAACGTCTGACTTATCCACCACCACAACTAACAGCACATCATTCACAACAGTTGATTGCCCTACCTCAAGTAACAAACACAGACTGTGTTTAGAGAGTGTTTGCATAGTGTACTCTACAGAGAAATATAATCAAATTGGCTTCATGAAAGCTTCCAACTGAGGTCTTCCAACCTCTGCTGTGGCACTCCACTGGTTTATTCTAAATATTGATTTGTGCTTTCCGTGTCATGCAGACAGTATGATGCAAATCACAGCCTCGTTAGTTGGGTCAAAAATTGCTTCAGCACACTGATGTATTTGGGCATTTTGCATGTAATTTGCACTCTTTTGGCCGGGTTGCAGAAACGGCTACACAAGAACCTCCTAACCACCAAATAATACTACTTTTACATCATATGCATGGTGGACTACTACAAAACATATCTATATATCTATATCTCCATCTAAATATATGATTTAGACACGAGTGCTACTTTAGGTGTTGCACAACTCCATGCTGTGCATCCTGCAGTGTGTGTGTGTGTGTGTGTGTCAGGACCATGAGCAGCACAGTAGCCTATCTCCATGTGCATCTGGAGGAGAGGAGCCTGGTTCACTCCAACAGCAGGTTTCTGGTGTTGGAGGGTTAGTGGGCTGTGGACTGGTGTGGAGGAGCCTCACACACACACACACACACACACACACACATACACACACACTCACACATACACATACACACACATACATGCACCTACACATGCACACACGCACGCACACACACGCACACCTTCCAGGAGTCCCAAGATGTCAGAACACATGTGCATTAAAGATGAGCCAGCAGTAAATGCCTCAGATTGCAGGCAGATTAGCTCCATGTTCTGTCTAGGAGCCTGGCTGGACCAGGTTTGGTCTGGGTTAGATCTGGGTTTCATCACTACTGCAGAGAGAAGGAACTCTATACCTGCAGACTTTGGCAGTTTAAAGTAAAAGCCTCAAGCCGAGATGTGACAGACTTCTTACTGTTCCCACTGGTCTTTAATTAGCAGCTTCAATCAGTTAGTAACAGCTAACCCTAACCATTTACAAGAGATTAGGATAAGAGGTACTCGCTATACAGATTATACAGCACCTGTTTTTTCCCCTGTTAAAGGGACAGTTAATAATTATTTATGTTGAAATACATTTTGGAGAGGTCCATCTTCTGATGCATATATAAGATGCTTGTTGAATCAAGATCATGTCTTATGAGAAGATAAGTGCTTTTTCAAAAATGCATTACTCAAATAAGTTATTTTCACCGAAAATATTTCTCACCCAAAAAACATTTTTCACTCTTTTTGTGCTTGTAATTTCTTCTCTCCAAAGATTTTCCTTCGCTTTTTTATAGACATATTTCAACATGGAAAGGAAAGTGATGTATTTTTAGTCGGTGTGTGTTTTGCGGGGTGACAGTGTGAGTAATAGGAACACCAGGGTGTGTTGTTATTCACACCGGACTGTACCCTGCACACCTTCTCAACTCCTGCCACTATCGTACAAACCTGCAAAAATGCAGCATAATTAACAATCTATTATTAATATAACGCCGTATTATTAACAAACTATTAAAAACGAAACTGCAAGGTTTGTGTCAGCATGCATTTCAGAAGTCATTTAAATCGGTAATTGAACCAGTGTTTTAATCTGTATTTCAAAGTTTGTTTCCATGACATATTCCATTAGTCACACCAAAGCTCTGCACGGATATGGACACCATTGCATAGATTCTAATCTCAAAATAAACACAAGTCACCTTCACTTGGTGTTAAAATGGCATCTATGCATTGTATTATTGGAGCATGCAATACAACCAGCTTCTTGTTGCCATTACTGTAATGTGCACCTTGTGGACAGAAATCTCACATGCTATGTCAGGTGTGTGTGAGTCTGTGTGTGTGTGTGACAGTCCTCAAGGGCAGCACAGCAAGAGGTGCACACACAGCAAGTGACACACACACACACACACACACACACACACACACACATACACACACCAACCCCACGCTACACACACACACAACTTCACAGCCTCAGCAGAGCCATGAAAGCTGGTCTGCATTCACCATCCTAGAGCAGGTCCCTTACCTGAGTCTACCTCCTGGAACTCCTCTGTGTCTGTCTGTCTGTCTGTCTGCCTGTCCGCTCTCTCCTGCTCTGCTCTGCTCTCTACCGCCTCTCCTCTCTCAGTCACCAGCCCCGGCACTCAAATGAGCTTTAAAGAGCTGAGGGCTTGTTATCATCTGTTTATCCCTGTATCCATAGAGACATCCTGTTTAACATCAAGGGAGGGCAATAAAAGAGAGAGAGAAAGAGAGGGAGGGAGAGGGAGAAAGAGAGCGAGAGAGAGAGAAGTCTTTCTCCACAGGCGTGAAGTGACCGGGGTCATTTATCAAAGGGGCCGGGGCAGCGGCCCTCGTAGGAATAACAAAGAGGGGCTGCGGGAGAACTCTGGCTCTGCGGAGGTGTCTGGGAGGGGTGTAGGGTGCGGGCCGAGGTGCTGTAGGTGAGGCCTTCCAGGAGGTTTTGGAGTCGGGGATGGACTTTGTATGTTTGGGGTGAAGGGGACACCCTTTTTATTGCATTAATGATATCTAATGGGTTAATATCTTGTCCACTTGCTTCCTGTCATTGTCTACAGGTTGTCATTGTAAATGAGAACTGGTTCTCAATTGACTAGTTTAGATAAAGGTTTGATAATAAAATAAAACCAGACCTGGTATGTGGAACAGGCAGTTCTTCTGGGTTCCTCAGATGGGAGGTGGAGCTGCAGTCTGAGGTGATGAGTGAGAGTGATGAGTTAACGACTGAAATGTAAACGTAACATGGAGGCACGGAGGGAGCCTGAAGTGAGGCCGTTCTGGGGCAAGTCTCAGGGAAGGGGGTACTTCCCAGGAGGTGAGGTGAGGGGTACCTGGGTACTTCCCAGGAGGTGAGGTGAGGGGTACCTGGGTACTTCCCAGGAGGTGAGGTGAGGGGTACCTGGGTACTTCCCAGGAGGTGAGGTGAGGGGTACCTGGGTATCGGGCCCCGTCTGCTTGTTGTTCTGGACGCCACATGGACAGGGCGGGTGAGTGATAGGGTAAACATTTTTAACATATCAACAAAACACACAATGAATCACTCGTAATTTGGGAGATGGAAGTTTAGATTATATGTTTTTATTTTATTTTTATGGCTTCTTCCTTTACTGTCCTACCATCCGGAAACATAAAAAAAAAATTATCTTTAAACTTTTTATATTTATTGGTTGTATTCCACCATTACACCAGAGCTAGACAAGGCAGACCGAGAACCTCACACACACACACACACACACATACTATTGGCACCAACCTGAAAGCACACAATTTTTTCCAGGGCATCCCCTCCCTCTGCCCCTCCCTCCCTCCCTCCATCTAGAGAGGAGTACCTCCATTTGTTTAAACACACTGGCACAAGACATCAGAACACGCCTTAGCCAGCGATGAGGCAGTGCAGCCTGATGTCATCCTGATGTGTTTTAATTATCTCTGGTTCTAATCAGGGGCAGAGGAAAAAAAAACCCTCAAGACTACCCATCTGGAATCAGTCCCAGCAGTTAATGGTCTGGGATGTTATAAACAAATCCTGGGTTTTAATGCTGGCTCATAGTTAATCTCCACTTCCTTAAAATACACATCCCCCTGCCTCATCATTCCCCCATGTGAACGTGTGTGTTTGTGTGTCTCGCTCTCTTGTTTGGCGCAAGAAGAGAATTAAGGAGAACAGAGAGTGAGTGGGCATGTGTGTGCGTGACAGAGAGAGAGTCTTTGTGAATGTGTGTGTGTGTTTTTGCACGTGGGAGTATACACAAAAAAGAACAGTTTTGACACACACGCCCAAGTCTGCACAGACCATAGGTGCGTGTTCTGACTTTCAAAGGAAAATGTGAACAGGCCCCTTCTCACCTTGGAGAACTGGACCATGAAGCCTAATTTCCCCTCATTACCCAGCCAGTCTCATTACCCAGCCAGTCCTGGCTGTGAAGCCATCTCTACCAGAGAGAGAGACTAGAGAGAGAGACCCAGTCTATCTGAAGCACCAGAGAGAAAGAGAACCAGTCTATCTGAATCACCAGAGAGAGAGAGACCCAGTCCATCTGAATCACCAGAGAGAGAGAGACCCAGTCTATCTGAATCACCAGAGAGAGAGAGACCCAGTCTATCTGAATTACCAGAGAGAGAGAGACCCAGTCTATCTGAATCACCAGAGAGAGAGAGAGAACCAGTCTATCTGCAGAACAGTCACCATGGTTTCCTGTCCAAATACGCCCCTTGGTTGTGACCTTGTTTAAACCCTCCTCCCAAGTCCCAGATGTCTCCACAGACGTGTGCTGGACTCTGTGTTTACAGGTAAAACCAGTGTGCCACACATGCTTCGGGTACAATACATCTATTCTAGCGAGGCTTTTCATACTTGCATTCTCATAGTATTGTAAACAGTGGATACATCTCTGTGAAGTCTTTCTGCGTCCCAGCCCTGCCACATAAACAGCTCCCCGCTCCACCTTCCTGCCCCCCCCCACCACCCCTGTCCACACCCCGCTTCCCCCAAGCTACACTGTTTGCTTTGTTGCCATTCAATATAAGCAGCTAATGACATAATGATTCCCTGACTGCTGCTCTGCCAGGGGTCACATTCAGGGCGGGGCCGCGGAGAGAGCAGCTTCGTCTGACGCCGCCAGCCAGACACAGGAGAGTTACTGAGCAGGAGAGTCACTGAGCTGGAGAGTCACTGAGCAGGAGAGTCACTGAGCAGGAGACTCACTGAGCAGGAGAGTCACTGAGCAGGAGAGTCACTGAGCAGGAGAGTCACTGAGCAGGAGACTCACTGAGCAGGAGACTCACTGAGCAGGAGAGTCACTGAGCAGGAGAGTCACTGAGCAAGAGAGTCACTGAGCAGGAGAGTCACTGAGCAGGAGAGTCACTGAGCAGGAGAGTCACTGAGCAGGAGAGTCACTGAGCAGGAGAGTCACTGAGCAGGAGAGTCACGGGGGAGGGGGAGGGGGGGGATGAGGAGATATCAGTTCAGGCCTGGGGGAGACTGTAAAGGAGCCATGCTAGTGTGTGGAATGGATGCCTGTGGGGGTGGGTGTTTTTTTGTTGTTGTTGAGAGTGGTGCTTTGAAACTCTTGCAGATGGGCAGATGTTTAGATAGGGTAGGCATGGCAACATGTACAATTCAGCACAGGTGTATTTATGTATCGTTGACTGTTTCTAGGGATCAGCAGATTTATAGTAGATCCAGCAGAGCACCACAGGCAATCCCATTTCAAACGGGAAAGGAGTTTGATGTTATTGGTGTAATTGTGAAAGCGAAGATTTTGTGATCTTGGTGCATCAGGGCCCTCATCATGTATGCCTCTCTCTTAGTACTAGACAGTATCAGCCAGAGAGGATGTGGTCAGTGTACACACACACTCACACACACACACACACAACCACGTACACACACAGACACACAACCGAGGACACACACACAGGCCTCCACACTAATGATGTCATATCCTGCGCTGGTCCAGTTGGACTGGGAGCAGGATGGAGGATGTGCGAGAGGATGAGCATGTCTCGGGGGCGTCTCTGTGTCGGGGTGAAGCAGCCTTTGGCTGGCTGCAGATGACTCTGCATGGTCCATAAACACCACTCCATACACAGCAACACCCCTGTGAAAACCACCTGAATCAAGCCAGTATTGTAAAAGAGCTCAAATGCCTTTTCCCAAGTTCTGTTTTAGACATTTCCAAACGTTTGAGAAAAGGGTAAAGAGTGACTTTGGAAGTACTTGAAAGGTTTGTTTTGAGAAAATAAATGGGGTGTGTGTGAATGATCGTTCAAAGAATCTTCTTTGTTCAGAGATTGTGTCATTGTACTGACGTTGAACATTGAGATCAGTTCAAGTAACCTTGCCAAAATAACCCTACTCCTTACATTTTCTGGTAGCTACAGAGTGTACACAGAGTGTACAATAGCAAAGACTCGCTATTTGGGTCAATAATCAGTGTAACAGGCCTTTCAGGCCTCCTTGGTGGTAGTACTAGGCTGCAGGGCTCTTTGGCCAGTGCCATTTCCTGTTTACCAGTGAGGTCATATTAGTAGAGTCTGTCGTGGCCTTGTGACTCACTAGTAGTTAGTCATCAAGTCTGCTTCTATTTATTTCAAGATAAATATATATATCAAGGCATTTTTGCTTAAATTGTGATAGTTATAAAGTAACAGGAAATGTAGGGGAGAGTGAGACGTGCAGGAAACAGCCCTCGCCCTTACTCGGTGGTCCTCACCCTTACCCGGTTAGCCACCAGGGCGCCCCCAGAGTCTGCTGTTGTTGACATGACAACACAACCTGCACTTGCTTATTCCCCACTCCATCTCTGCTTTTCCTCTCTTCTCTTTCTTTAAGTCTCCTCTGTCATTTGAGGAACTCTCACCATGCCTCATTATTAGCTCATTTTGGCTCTGTGATGGAACGGGAGGAGAGAGGGAGAGAGGGAGAGAGGGAGAGAGGGAGAGAGGGAGAGAGAGAGAGAGAGAGAGAGAGAGAGAGGAGCGGGGGGGAAAGGAGGAGATTAGAGGGGGTAGGGGTTAGAGAGAGGAAACAGATGTCGACCTCCACAGTACAGAGGAACAAAAGGTCCAGAACAAAGCAGAAGTCTGAACCTGGACCAGTGTAGCTCTACCACCCCCACCTACAGGGCAGCCTATCCCCTACCACCCCCACCTACAGGGCAGCCTATCCCCTACCACCCCCACCTACAGGGCAGCCTATCCCCTAACACCCCCACCTACAGGGCAGCCTATCCCCTACCACCCCCACCTACAGGGCAGCCTCCTGCCACTGCCCAGTTAGCAAGCCGACAATGGGTGAATGTTGGGTGAATGTCCGGTCACCATCCGGGGACTACTGTTCAACACCAGAGGGGTGAGGGGGTGGTTAGTGACATGATCCTGCTGCCAATGGTGGCTTGTTTCTGAAGCAGCATCACTGTACATGCATGGGAGGGGCCTAATAAGGGGATTGAGGGACGGGGCATAGACGAAGGCCGAAAATGCCATGAGACATTATGGCCATCGTAGTTCCAGGCTTTGTTGTCCGGGGCGTCACCATGGTGACCCGCACCCGCCCGGCCCACGAGGAAGACAGACAGGAGATGTTTCCAAGGGAACCAGTAACAGCAAATAGAACCAAATAAATAAATAAAGACAAACCACCCGTCCAAAAAAACACACAGATAAGCTCAACTATCTGGCCAGGGCACATTCTTGCACTAAAACCCCGGGTGATGGACGTGTGCACCCGGAGTAAATGTTTTACAGCTTTAATAAAACGACCTGTGCAGGGGAATGGAGACCCAGATTGCACTCACATGGGGCTCAAACTTAAACAGCAGATTCATGGAGTGTGTGTGTGTGTGTGTGTGTTCATATATTTGTGTGTGCATGTCTTTGTGCAGAGGTGTGTGTAGCTTTATACAGGGTGTGCGTGTGTATAAAAATGTGAGTGAGGATTTATCTAACTTCCCTGAGGTTCTTTCTTCTGTGCGTAAGTGAGTGTACATGTGTGTGTGAGTGTACATGTGTGTGTGTGTGTGCAGGTGTGTGTGTGTGTGCAGGTGTGTGTGTGTGTGCAGGTGTGTGTGTGAGTGCAGGTGTGTGTGTGAGTGCAGGTGTGTGAGTGAGTGTACGTGTGTGTGGATGGGTGAGTGCATACGTATGTGTGTACATGCATGCGACATCAGCACGTGGTTTTGATCTGCACGTCATCAGTGGTTTGTTCTGCTGGCACATTATGAACACACACACACACACATGCCTCCACATACAAACACACACATCCACACACACAGACAATCACCTCCACACAAACCCAAACTTCGGGGTGGTTTGATGAATCCTTGGAGATTGCTACGGAGATCATAAAAGGAGAAGTGAGGTGAAGGAACTGGGTCTGGGATCTGTGATAGGAGAGAAAAACAGACTTGATGGTTGCCTCTCAGGGTAAACTTAGCAACAGCAAAACACACATCAATTTCACAATCACACATTTCAGCGCTGATGCCATCTACCACAAACACACACACATACACACCCTTTCCAAATTCAACACCAGGAAATGTATGCAAAAGCGTAATAAAATCTGTGTGTGGTATTCATGTTTACGCACCGAGACAGTTGATTGACGCTTGTTGGCCGTGGCTCTCCGGCAGGGTCACATGAAGAAGAGGTTTGCTTAGAAGCTATCCTAAGAATGTGCACATGTGAACACTTTTGCAAAGCCCCAGATGATTAAGCTACTCTCCAGTAGCCACACTAACCGGTAAGAGAGAGAGAGTCTGGCCTGTCAGATCTCTCTCTCTCTCTCTCTCTCTCTCTCTCTCTCTCTCTCTCTCTCTCTCTCTCTCTCTCTCTCTCTCTCTCTCTCTCTGTGGACACACACCGCCACATGCTTTGAGTTCTCAGGGCCAGGACTGTGATTGACACTGTTATGATGTCGTAGTGTTCCCGTTGCCTCGGTAACCCTCCCCCACCGCCCTGGGCTTCCCGCAGGGGCCGGGGTGGCGATGCGGTAGCCAGCTGAGCCGAAGTGGGAGGGGAGGGGGGTGGAGGGGGGACAGTGCCAGAGTCAACTTTCCCAGCACAACAATACACACTAGAAAACACTGCACGCAGCAACCGACAGGAAGGGAGAGAGAGGAAGGGAGAGAGAGGAAGGGAGAGAGAGGAAGGGAGAGAGAGGAAGGGAGAGAGAAAGGAAGGGAGAGAGAGAGAGAGGGAGACAGAGGAAGGGAGAGAGGGGGAGAGAGACAGGGACAGGGACTTGACGTTCTTCCGTACACCTCTGCATGGGAGGGAGGGTCAACTTACTAATAGTAAATACTTGCCATTTAAAAAGTAGAACTTGTTCTAAATTCTCCTGCAGGCCTCATCCAACTGATTTTAAATCAATGACTTGGAAAACAGTTCAGAGTCAGCCCCAAGTCCAATGTTCAATGCTGAAATATATCTGAGCACTTGCATGGACAGATATACTCCCAAGTGAACATGATACAACAAAAGGATACTGTGTTTTTTATTTATTTATGATTTGACATCTTTCAAAGTCTTAACTGGAGGCCACATTCAATCAAACCTGGCAACCCAACCTCTGACAACCACACCTTTGGCGCTAACCTTGTAATCAGAGATGGGAAGTAATGTAGTACCAATACTTCATTCCTGTACTTTATGCACCAGCACACCGTGGAGATGACTGTCTCACACACTCCCTCCCTCTCTCTCCCCACATTCTCCCCTCTCTCTCTGTCTTCTTGGCTAAGGCTAACCAACTGCTCAATAATGGGTAGGGTTAACCTGCTAGTTCTAGTTAGCTGTGAACATAATCCTAACTCTTGACCTTGCTAACAGGGGGAGACTTGGGGGATGCATTTTGCCATCTTTACACTGTTGTTACAAGGTGTTACCCTTTTATTAGACTTATTACACTTATGTTGTTACCAGCATGACAGTAAAACAAGTGGTAGTCATGGCTACATTTAGCTTAAATACATTTCAGACTCATACTTCTTTAACTTGAGTGAAAACGTGTAGTCAGTACTTCAACTTTTACCAGTCTTTATAAACATGAGTATCAGTACTTCTACTTGAGTGAATGATGTGTTACTTTTGCCCTCTTTGCTTATAATGCTACACTAAATCAAGTAGATTTTTTTTCTTTATTTATAGTTATGTAGAACATAGAATTACATTAGATATATTAAAAACTTGAAACTGCTAAAGGGTACTTATTGCACCACACCATTTTTTTGTTTTAAGAACTTCAGGAATCGAGGCACCTGATCTTTACCTAAATATTCAACCTCAAATAAGCCAACCAATTAACTTCACCAATTAATGAGATTGTAATGAGAAACTAACCAACAACCTAACCCATCTTGCGCTCTCTTCGGAGGGTGTATGTGGGCTTCCCAGCACCATTGAGATGCAAGCAAATCTCCCAGGGAGAACGTTTTTAACAAGTCCAATACCCCAGCTGCTTTTTTGGCACCCAGTTAAAACATGAGTGAATGAGATACAGTACCAGACACATGCCATGGGAAAATGTGTCAAAACTTTTGACATGTACTGTACATGATGTGTATCTGTGTGTGTGTGTGTGTACCAGTATGTGTATATGTGTGTTTGTATCTGTGTGTGTTTTGGTGTGTACAGTACCAGTCAAAAGTTTGGACACATGAGAAAATGTGTCCAAACTTTTAACTGGTACTGTATGAGGAATGCATGGCATGCCAGTGAAACAGAGATTGAAGCTGAGCGCTGAAGCTCTAGTCTAGCTGCTATTGTCCGGTGAAACCCGGTGTCATCCACCATACGAGAAAACAAACAAGGAAGACACATTGCTGGGGGCGGAGCCCCGCCTGTTTATTGATGGTGCGTGAGCAGTAGAAAAATGTAATGGGGCTTTAGAAGCCATTCATGGTGAACATTCTCAACAAAGTGGATTTGAAGACGCAACGTGACGGTGTCAACTGCCATCGTCCTAGCAACGTGACAGTTTGTAAGCTGCCATCGTTCTGTGACTCTATGAGTTCCGCTGAAAGACGTGATGATGTGGGTATCTAGGCAACAGATAGTCACCATAACATTTTGAATAGCAAGTCACAAACGAGACTCCCTTAAAAAAAAAAAAAAAAAACTTACACATTTAAGTGGCGTCATTATGAAAAAGTCATATAAAATTAAGGTTTCAGTAACAAAGTGTAGACCTGGGGACAAAAAAAGTTAAGTTACATACAGTACAAATGTACATAGTCCTTCATTTATAAAGACTGACGACAGGATTAAACCTTTGGCATCCAATGTTTAAATATGAATAAATAGGAGTAATACAAAAAAGCTGCGCTTCAATTACGATTGTTGTGCCAACGCCAAAGAGTTCAAGTGATAAACAGAATACATGATCCAAGTGTACAAAGTCATAAGAGTATTGGATTGTATGGTGGTTATAAAAGTTAATGAATGGTAACTGGGGAAGATTTACTCCCACACACACGTACTGTCCAGACAGTGGCTTCTCTTCTGCGGTGTTTGCATAGGTTGTGTCAAGACTCGATGCTACTCCAAGAGATGGTCTCTGCTCTCGTAGGCCTTGCATCCAAACCAGCCAGACACCCAACCCTCCCAGAACCCTGCCACGACCCACCAGTGCCCAGGGAGCGGTGCTCCGTCCTGGGTTGGTCTAAGTCATCAAGGGGCCTGTGTCCTGGAGCCTGGCTGGTCCAGGGCTCGACGGGGGGCCCGCTTGCGTCTTCCCCCCAGGCCCCTGCTGTCGCCGAGGGGCTCCAGAGGCTCCCCGCTGCTCCGGCTGACGAACACGCTGGGGGCGTGGGCGGCCGTCATCTCAAACCTCTGCTCCGCCGCCCTGCCTTCCCACACGGACGAGGTCTTCCTCCTGGCCCGGGGCTGCGGCGAGGGCAGGGGGAGGAGCCTGCTCATGGCGGGTAACGGCAGGGCTCGCTGCGAGGACGAGGCGGCGGCGGGGGCGTCGTCCTCCCCTCCCGAGGACGCCCTCCCCGCCGCGGAGGAGGTGCCCAGCCGGGCCAGCGCCACGGGGATCTCTTCCAGCGACTCTGCGGAGTCAGAGTGGTACTCAGCAGGGGGCCCTGCTGCCCGGACGGGGAGGCCGGGGGCCAGGGGGGGCAGGGAAGCCCGCAGGGGGAAGGCTGGGAAGGGGAGCCTCTGGTTCAGGGACACGGTCGTGGGAATAGCTGTTACACTGCTGGGCTCTACTGGAGACGACAGGATGGGAACAACACAGTCACTACTCACGACACCCTGCTAGCGGAGAATAACACAGTACGAGTCTGGCGACGACAGGACGACACACACAAGTGGACTCAGACACAAGGGAGGAAACAACTGGACAATGGGAGCAGAGTACTTCCTGGTGTAGTTTCCAGACAAGGAAGAACTCGGAACCCAGCTATGGCATACACACAGCAAGCATCTACAGTGTGTGTGTGTGTGTGTGTGTGTGTGTGTGTGTGTGTGTGTGTGTGTGTGTGGTCCTCACCAGGCTCTGCAGTGTTGAAGGCTGGCTCCCTGTTGCTGCTGGTCTCAGTGGAGCGGTCGTTGATCACCTCTGCCGGCACCTTGTGAACCTTCTTCTTCTTCTTCTGCAGAACCAACAGCATCAACCATGACCACACAGCATCAACCATGACCGCACAGCATCAACCATGACCACACAGTATGAATGATGGTAGCGGTCACTTAGACCTGCTACGTGAGAGTTTGCCTCCACTTCCCTTATCTGGGTGCACTGTGTGTGTGTGTGTGTGTGTGTGTGGGAGGGGGGTCTGTGTCAGTGTGCAGCCCGGGTGCGGTTTCCTCCTCACCTGCGTCCGTTTTTGAGGCCTCTGAGCTAACATGCTCTCTGCAGACACACTGGGCAGAGCCTCCTCTTCTGCAGCCCTGCTGGACAAACTCCTCACCCTCCCGTTGCCATAGAACCTGAGACACAACACACACACAGCCATGGGGAAGTTGCCACACACACACACACACACACACACACACACACTGATGGAGAACTTACGACACATATGCTTACAACACAAGCTTGTCAACTCTGTGCACCAAGAGCATAAATCACAACTGGGATGACAAAGCACATATGGCTGCAGACAGATCTAGTACAGTTCAAGTCTGCTGCTTTTTACGGTTCAACCTTTTTCCCCCCTCTCCTTACAAAGTGTTTCCTCCTGTATTAGTGCGGCTAGTTAACTAAACACCAATTCCCAGAAGCCCTTTTGACTGGAGGAATACGAAGCGGGCGCCGCTGCTCCGGAGATTGTGGGACGGCTGCATCGATGCGCTCGTTAAGCTACCTTCCTAGTTAAACAAACTTTTACTGGACGCTTAAGTGGTGTTGAGTTATGAACGGGCCTGACTTGACACAGCTTTGCCGCCGAGAAACAAGAATGTTTGTGGTTCGAGAAGAAAAAATGTCTGTTAGTGTTCAGCTAGCTAGCTCCGCAACAACGGAACACAACAGCAACCATGACAACAGCTGAGGGATAAGGTATCTTTACTGCGCCGTGTTGCCAAACCAGCCCATTCAAAATATTATCACAGGAACAGATGTGGGTCCATTAGGGTGAAACGCTAATGTTTCGCATGCTGCGCAACTATCCTGTTTCAGCGATGTGGCGGTTTTAAGTCAAATTCTGGTGTGCAAAACGGATTTGGTCAGGTCTGCAATGTGTGGCCTTTACAGATGTCCAGAATGAGTTTCCAAAACTGGGGAATATTTAGGTTGCGACATCACTGTGTTACCAAGTTACCAACATTGACAGGGAAAGGAGTATTAAATGTCGGAATGCTCCAAGCACATTTATTTGAAATGGCATAGCCAACAAAGAAAACGTTTTTTCAATTTATCAGTAGTAATAAATAGACCTATGCTCCAAGCTACTCAGGCCTTACTAATGCTGCAGACACATCTCTAGGTGTTTGCCCACCTAAGACTGCAGAGTAAACCCCACTGTAAGACAAACACACATAGTAGGCGTGTATTGCCCTGAAGTCATGTTGGTTTTGGCTTTGGGCCTGCACACAAACACACACGCCTTAGGTATGCATTCTCCTCATAAGACTTCTGAACACTGAGGTGTCTATCAGCAGTTAAACCTAAAGTATATGTACCGACTGTACAGGTGCACTAAGAAGCTTGTGAAGGTCATAAGAAATCAAATTATACATCAAACTTAATTGTGTTTGATAGTTTCGCCTTCAAGCCCCTTCAGTTGGGAGGGTTTTGAGGGCTGTTTCTGTAAATAAGTGTCTCTGTGGGCCCGGTCCTGATTTGTAGTGCTTGGCCCTGAGTCCTGCAGGCAGCCTAAAAATAAAAAACATTGCCTTCATTGTGGCTCTTTCTCCTATTCACTCACGCACCTCTGAAATCAGAGCCTTGCCAGGAGAGAGGCAAGAAGCTAAGCAGCTAATGGTCCCTGCCTTAAATGAGCCATTTAGCCCAGGATGTGAATCTATTACTAAAGTCTGGGTGTGTGTGGTGGTTATTTATGATGTGGCCGCCTGCTACTGACTAACACGTGAAGCTTCTCCCTTCATTCAATCTCACTGAGGGTCTACCGTCCCAGACCTCTTTTCCTTTTTTTTTTTACCCCCGGCCCTGCCTCCTCAGTGTGTCATTTAAGTCATGGGGGATTTTTTTTGCACAATTTGTTTTCACAAAAGACAAATGGTTGCTGTGGCGACGGACATGGGAACACCGCGTTTTTCTCTCTAGAGCTAAATTACAGCTAATGTGCTTTGAAGATGTTTACCGTGTGTTATGAAACGTGCATGGACCTAGCCTCTAGGGAGGACCAGCCTCCAGGGAGGGCCAGCCTTCAGGGAGGACCCAGCCTCTAGGGAGGACCAGCCTTCAGGGAGGACCAGCCTTCAGGGAGGACCAGCCTTCAGGGAGGACCAGCCTCCAGGGAGGACCAGCCTCCAGGGAGGACCCAGCCTCGAGGAGGACTAGCCTTCAGGGAGCACCCAGCCTCTAGGGAGGACCAGCCTCGAGGGAGGACCAGCCTCTAGGGAGGGCCAGCCTTCAGGGAGGACCCAGCCTCGAGGAGGACCAGCCTCCAGGGTGGACCCAGCCTCGAGGAGGACCAGCCTCCAGGGAGGACCCAGCCTTGAGGAGGACCAGCCTCCAGGGAGGACCAGCCTCCAGGGAGGACCAGCCTCCAGGGAGGACCAGCCTCCAGGGAGGACCCAGCCTCGAGGAAGGACGAGCCTCTAGGGAGGACCCAGCCTCAAGGAGGACCCAGCCTCGAGGGAGGACCAGCCTCTAGGGAGGGCCAGCCTTCAGGGAGGACCCAGCCTCGAGGAGGACCAGCTTCCAGGGTGGACCCAGCCTCGAGGAGGACCAGCCTCCAGGGAGGACCAGCCTCCAGGGAGGACCCAGCCTTGAGGAGGACCAGCCTCCAGGGAGGACCAGCCTCCAGGGAGGACCAGCCTCCAGGGAGGACCAGCCTCCAGGGAGGACCAGCCTCCAGGGAGGACCCAGCCTTGAGGAAGGACGAGCCTCTAGGGAGGACCCAGCCTCAAGGAGGACCAGCCTCCAGGGAGGACCAGCCTCCAGTGAGGACTATCTACTGATTTTCTACGATTATAGGCTAAAACTGGAAGGAGGACACTTTGAAGATGTGCAGGTGCTCCATAAACACAGACTACTTCCAACCCACAACTCAGTTCTCTCATGTCTGAACTCTTGAGTCTGTTGACACATAAACGATGGGATTTAGAAACAATTGTGCATGTCAATATGGTTTGGGTTGTTTTTCTATTATCGGTCTGCATTTTCTTGAGACTGAAGAAAATTAAGAACATGCACAGAAGAAGGGATTACTCACATCCCTGGCAACCCAACGCTCTGGCACAAAGAACACTAATTGAACTGTGGTCAAACAACACTAATACTATTACTCACTCACACCACATTCTGGAATCACAGTCCAATTTCAAATGTCCCAACTTTTATAATTTTATATTGTTATATCACTCCAGTTTCACTTGACTGTCTGTGCCTTTAAGTTCTCTGGTACCACTGGGCATCATCTTGTGGTTTTGTCATGAAACAACATTTTTCACAGGCTGAGAGGAAAGCCTTTAAAAAGTGATTTAAATTATTTTACTTTAATGAGGTGTTGGTGGATAGACTGAATTACGTCTAAAAAAACTACAGCCTGCCAACGACAATTTAGTGTGAGGGTGACCAATAGCAGCCAGTAAAAACTACGAGAAAGCCCTTTCAGTATTAACACCACTGTCCTCCGGAGAATAATAATATAATAAAAAAAAATTGGCACGTTAATAAAAATATAAAATAGATATCTTACTCTGGACCCCCTCTGGCTCCCATAATGGTAGGGTCCTCCACCTCCACCTCAGGGTTGGTATAGCCCAATGTCCCTGAATAGCTTACATCCTAAAAGAGAGGAAAACAGAAACAGAGAAAAGAGATAGAAAGTTAATAGTTTGTTAGCTACACACACACAACTATGTAGACCATATGGATATTTTATTTATTTATTTTTTTATTGCGTATGAGTTGACATCATCACTTTTAGACGGTTAGCGTTGTCTGATGGAAAACAGAAGGGCCGAAACTGTATGAACTTTTCAGAGGGTTTAGCTATAAGCTTTAAAATGGTCTCAACATCCCCTTCTCACAACCAGGTCTCATTCCCCATCTTCAATCTGCTGGGGTCCAAATGGCACGAGCCATCCAGCCATCCCATCCATCCATCCCATCCAGCCATCCCATCCAGCCATCCCATCCATCCATGCCAGTCTGAGACAAACTGCTGTGCCATCCATCCATGCCAGTCTGAGACAAACTGCTGTGCCATCCATCCATGCCAGTCTGAGACAAACTGCTGTGCCATCCATCCATGCCAGTCTGAGACAAACTGCTGTGCCATCCATCCATGCCAGTCTGAGACAAACTGCTGTGCCTGGCTCTGACACACAATGATGCTAGCAACTGAGGTACACTTGACTTTCATTGGTTAGAAAATAACTAGTGGGCTTGTATGTCAGCTCTCCGGGTCCATATCGAGTCTGAGGATCGTTACACTACAGGAGGTGGAGAGTGTTTTAACCTATCGGTCTGTGCGGTTTGAGTCTGGGCCCAGGCAGAGTGCGGTGAACAGTCATCCGTACTGAAACACAACACCGTGAAAAGCAACATTTGTCCCATAAACACACTGACAGCTTATGGCCAGTGAGGTATTTTAGTGCGGGGACGGTGTCACAAAACTGTTGAGGCTGGAGGCTTGAGGCTGGAGGCTTGCCTGCGTGGGATCGCTGTGTGGGTTTGTGGGGTGGGTGTGAGGGCTCTGTGCGCCCTCCCTTGGTAAGGCTGCTGAGTGTATGTGTGGTTCCATGGCTCCTCAGTCCCATCAAGCTAAATGACTCAGCACAGCAGCCTCTCTAGCAGTCCTACTGATTTACCAGCTCCCGGAATGCACTGGGTCACTGGCATGCTCCACAGGAAGAGGAAGTGACCTCATAACCCCCCCTCACATACCAATACACAGTTCTTTCCTATACTGAACAACAGGGGAGTCCCATTTAGTCATTTCCTCGTCATTTTAGAAGGAATCCTCAGGAGAAGTTTCCGGATGAATGTTCTAGTGGTTCTAGGATGGACAAACACACACAGAGAGATAAGGTGCTGACAAGCCCTCTGTCTTATTAGCGCAGCACACAACAGCCGGGTCGCCATGGGTTACGGTAGCCCCACAACAGCTGTGTCCGAGGATAACCTCTACCGTCCTGGCTTTGGGGTGAATTGATATGCACGTTGCACCAACTGACCTTCAGCGGTGTGCTGAGTTTGGTATGTCGACGTAGGTGCTGTCTGAAACCTTAAGCTTGAGACTGAAGGTGTCAATGAGGAGTGACATCATCCCTTCATTTAATACACCAGCATGCCCTAGTTTCTTTAATTTGATGCTTTGCGTGTCCTATAAACCAAGGTGCTGTGCAGTGTGCATGCACTGCAATGCATCAGTGTGAGTGTGGGCCTACATGTACCGAGAGTGTCATTGGAGAGAACAGGTATCTGAGCACACTAATTAGGACATACAGACCTGTGAAGCCCATTAAAGATGGATGAACTTTGTCCCGGAAGCTTCCTGTGTGTGTGTGTGTGTGTGTGTGTGTGTGTGTGTGTGTGTGTGTGTTCACTACAGGTGTATCCGTTTCAGCTCCTGAATGTGAGTGATATCCTCTGATAACACTTTAAGGGAACTGTAGACGTGGAGTTGAGGGGAGCGAATGGCGAGGACAACGTTACTAGACTGTAGAGGGAACTGTGGGAAATGATGTTGTCATACGTCACGACATCAGTATCATTTCGTCCGGTGCCTTTGTCAGGAAGTTCTCTCTCTGTATGAATGAATTGATAGCATCGGAGGAAATAAAGGGATCTTAAAGGGTAGGCAGCAACAACATAATGGCTGCCATACGGCAACCAAAAGGTCAGGACAAAGTGATTTGTTGCTATGGCTAGGCAAAGTGGGTATCGCCATCAAATGACATTAGTCTAGTCATAAAAGACAGACGTTATGAGAGCTGTGCGCTCCAGGCGGCTTAACCCTTGTGTTCTCCTCGAGTCATTCAGACCCATCAGTCATTGTGACCCACCGTTGTTTGCAACAACTTTACCGCATACAAAAACAAAATGAAGCATTTTCTTTTAATCGTTGGGCTGTCTCAGACCCCCCACATTGCGAAGGTGAAAAGAAAATTATTTTTATTTGCTTTTGTATAGGGTAAAATTGGGTAAACACAACGATGGTTCGTTATGAACCTTTTGGTCATGTGACCCGAAGGCAGCACAAGGGTTAATGGTGTCTGGGAAAGAGAAGTTAGAGAAGTAGGTGCTGAAAGGTGAGTAGGCACAGTGGGTGTAAGGGTCCAATCCTACCTGACAGTGAGAGGGTAGGAACCCAATTAGGTTTAACCCTTGTGCTGCCTTCGGGTCACATGACCAAAAGGTTCATAACGAACCATCGTTGTGTTTACCCAATTTTACCCGATACAAAAGCAAAAAAAAATAATTTTCTTTTAACCTTTGCAATGTGGGGGGTCTGAGACAGCTCAACGGTTAAAAGAAAATGCTTCACTTTGTTTTTGTATGCAGTAAAGTTGTTGCAAACGACGGTGGGTCACAATGACTGATGGGTCAGGATGACCCGAGGAGAACACAAGGGTTAAGAGACTCAACCAGACAGGGGTCGTTTCAGTGAGCGTGATCGTCTCGGGTGCCTTGTGACTGGCAGGGCGCGGCAGGAAGTGAGCTGTACCTTGATGAGGTTCAGTTTGTGACTGGCAGGGCGCGGCAGGAAGTGAACTGTACCTTGATGAGGTTCAGTTTGTGACTGGCAGGGCGCGGCAGGAAGTGAGCTGTACCTTGATGAGGTTCAGTTTGTGACTGGCAGGGCGCGGCAGGAAGTGAGCTGTACCTTGATGAGGTTCAGTTTGGGAGGGCCAGCCTCCGTGTCTTTCCTGGTGTCTCTGGCTTCCTGTCGATGGCGCTGCCTGACGATGTACTCAAAGGTGCTCAGCCTGTTCCACACTGGAAAAGAGAGAGGGAGGAGTGTCAACACACACACACACATGCTCACAGACCCCTCTGCCCCCTCCCACACACACACACACCTGTCTTCTGGCTACAGGTACAGTACATGAGATATGGAACTAACCACCAATCTCTGTCATTTCTGTACTTAATCAATCTGTCATCTACACTGGGTCGCACATGGTGTTCTATGCTCCGGTAAAACTGTCTCCAGCCTTCTCTCTTCTGCCCCCTGGTGGAAGCTCCTCACATACCACAACTCACTGAAGTTGACTTTTCTTTAAATTAATAAATGAGTAAGTACTTTACTTTTCCTCAAAAATCTAAACAACAAGAAATTGGTCCGCACACACCTCTTCCTACTATGATAACCAGACCCTACACACTGCTCTACCTAACATGACAACCAGACCCTACACACTGCTCTACCTAACATGATAACCAGACCCTACACACTGCTCTACCTAACATGATAACCAGACCCAACACACTGCTCTACCTAACATGACAACCAGACCCTACACACTGCTCTACCTAACATGATAACCAGACCCTACACACTGCTCTACCTAACATGACAACCAGACCCTACACACTGCTCTACCTAACATGACAACCAGACCCTACACACTGCTCTACCTAACATGATAACCAGACCCAACACACTGCTCTACCTAACATGATAACCAGACCCAACACACTGCTCTACCTAACATGATAACCAGACCCAACACACTGCTCTACCTAACATGATAACCAGACCCAACACACTGCTCTACCTAACATGATAACCAGACCCTACACACTGCTCTACCCAACATGATAACCATACCCTACACAATGCTCTACCTAACACGATAACCCTACCCTATACACTGCTCTACCTAACATGATAACCAGAGCCTACACACTGCTCTACCTAACATGATAACCCTACCCTATACACTGCTCTACCTAACATGATAACCCTACCCTATACACTGCTCTACCTAACATGATAACCCTACCCTACACACTGCTTTTCCTAACATGATAACCAGACCCAACACACTGCTCTACCTAACATGATAACCAGAGCCTACACACTGCTCTACCTAACATGATAACCCTACCCTATACACTGCTCTACCTAACATGATAACCCTACCCTATACACTGCTCTACCTAACATGATAACCAGACCCTACACACTGCTCTACCTAACATGATAACCCTACCCTATACACTGCTCTACCTAACATGATAACCAGACCCTACACACTGCTCTACCTAACATGATAACCAGACCCTACACACTCCTCTACCTAACATGAAAAGTAGCCCCTTCATCTTCTCTGTGGTGTGTTTCTTTGTTGGTGTTTGTGTTTCTCCTCCCCTGACATTGCCCACAGCCAGTGCTCGCGCCAATTAGCTAATTGACATGTGCGACACCGAGTCATTTGTAGGCCCTGTGGATCCCCATGCTAAGAGACCACTGGGCGCTGCCATGGGCACAGCTAGACTGGTCGCTACCCTGGAAGAGCACTTGATGGGGAGATCCAGGGAGAGAAAACAAGCTAGGCTGTAGACTTGAAGCTTGAACATGAAGACAAAGATGGGGACCGACTGACTATTTCTCAATTATTATTATTATTAATTGGGTTTAGGTTTATCAACAACAACAAAAAAGCCATTGTTCGTCGAACAGGAGATCACACAAACAGTATTTGGCCTTGAGCATGTGTCAAATCAGGCTAATTGGAAGAGATAGGCTTATTTAAATAGAGCCTAGTGTGTGTAAACAAAGCAGCAGCCTGCTACAGGAGGGAATTATTGGCTGTTATCAGAAGGTGTGAGCGTGTGCTTGTGGTGTCCATGGTAACCAGGCCAAGCACTTGACCGGTCAGCGCTGTCTCAACCAACTGGTATTTGACAGAGTACCCACAGCACACTCACACATGCAAAAACACAAACACGCACATGCACACTCACAAATACCGCATGCATGAGCACATACACACACACCCAACCTCTCTTACACACACCCTCACTTATTCTTACACACAAACACACACACAGAACCAACGCCTGTTTGACCACCAGCAGGTCACTGTAGGGTCAGTCACATACTGTTCCACAAACGTAGTCCCTCTATTCTGTTGCGTGAGATCATAGGAGTTATTGTGCTGGCTATCATAGGAGCTCAGGAGAGTATGGGCGGAGGAGGTGTAGTTGTCATGTTTACAGTGACCATTTCTTATTAGGTTTTGTGCTATTGCTGCTTCTGCAGACATGGTTAGATGAGTACGGTGTGACTTACAGCTCTCCATACAAAACACACTGTACGAGGAAGTATAGGACATTGTACAGAATCACTCAGGATGCAGTCTGTACTTCAGAGTTGAGTGAATATCTGCTGGTCAGGTGTGAATGGGCTTCTGTAAAAGGGAGCTTGAGCTTGGAAATCATTCAAGTATGAAAGTGCAACACAGACACAAACAGACTGACAGCACAGACACAGGCCCAGACCGACGAACAGAAGAGACACAGGCCCAGACAGACAGGCAGACAGAAGAGACACAGGCCCAGACAGACAGGCAGACAGAAGAGAAACAGGCCCAGACAGACAGACAGAAGAGACACAGGCCCAGACAGACAGGCAGGCAGAAGAGACACAGGCCCAGACAGGCAGACAGAAGAGACACAGGCCCAGACAGACAGACAGAAGAGACACAGGCCCAGACAGACAGGCAGACAGAAGAGAAACAGGCCCAGACAGACAGGCAGACAGAAGAGACACAGGCCCAGACAGACAGGCAGACAGAAGAGACACAGGCCCAGACAGACAGGCAGACAGAAGAGACACAGGCCCAGACAGACAGGCAGACAGAAGAGACACAGGCCCAGACAGACAGACAGAACAGATACAAGCCCAGACAGGCAGGCCCAGAGACAGACAGACAGGGCCAGAGAGAGACAAGCAGGGCCAGAGAGAGACAAGCAGGGCCAGAGAGAGACAAGCGGGGCCAGAGACAGACAGGCGGGGCCAGAGACAGACAGGCAGGGCCAGAGACAGACAAGCAGGGCCAGAGACAGACAAGCAGGGCCAGAGAGAGACAGGCAGGCCCAGAGAAAGACAGGCGGGGCCAGAGACAGACAGGCGGGGCCAGAGAGAGACAGGCGGGGCCAGAGACAGACAGGCGGGGCCAGAGACAGACAGGCGGGGCCAGAGACAGACAGGCAGGGCCAGAGAGAGACAAGCAGGGCCAGAGAGAGACAGACAGGGCCAGAGAGAGACAAGCAGGGCCAGAGAGAGACAGACAGGGCCAGAGAGAGACAAGCAGGGCCAGAGAGAGACAGACAGGGCCAGAGAGAGACAGACAGGGCCAGAGAGAGACAGACAGGGCCAGCCACACTTACTGAGGTAGATGTGGAAGCAGAGCAGATGGCCCAGCAGCAGGGCGCAGAGCAGGCCCATCGCCACGGTGATGCCGGCCATGGCAGGAATGGCCGCTCCCGCGGTGGAGACGGGCGCCACAGGAAGGAACACGAACCACACCACCGTCTCGTTCTTCACTGCAGCAGGACAGGGGATGAGACACAGCCGGATACGCCACAGCAAGCCTCTGATGCTTCTCATGCTTTTGTTGCATGTCCAGTCATGTGTGTTGATGTCACTTTTAAATGTTACCTTTCTTAACCAGGTCTCAATGTTTTTTCCCTGGTTAAATGAAAGCCTACACTTTGACATTTGTACGTTGTTTACTTTCAAGTTTACAGAAGCGGCCTAGGTTCAAATCTGGCCTTGGCCCCTTGCTGCATCTCTCTCTCTCTCTTTTTTTCACTTTTTCCCCCACCCTCTCATCCTTAAACACACCTAGTATATTTCCCCCTTAAACACACTTACTGTATTTCACACTTACATATCTACTCACACCCATTGCCCTCTTGCACAGGTTCTGAAACGTCAATCGTGTGTGACTGTAAGCAACAGCAGAGCGATGTGTGACAGGGGCTTTGATGTTTACCTTGAAAGTGTTTGTCAGTGCGCAGCTTGGAAGGATCCAGGAAGAATTCAATAAATACGTAGCTGGCTATGACCACCACCAGGAATATCCCCAGCAGGGCGGAGATGACACTGTTCAGGAAAAGCCTAGGGGTGCGAAAGGAGGAGAGGTTAGGCAGGGGTGGTCAAATCCAATTAACGCAATTATATTTAGCCCATGTTCTTTCTTGGGCTAACCTTAGACCTTATCCCTCTTTTTGCCACCACCAGGTTGAAGTTAAACAGACCAGCATGGTGTAGGACAACACACACATACACAGGCAAGAATATGGTCTGCAGTGCACATGATAATCAAACAGGATTACCCTCTCAGGTCATAAGCATAGATCCTTATTATCCTAGGGCTAGGTCCTTACTATGCTACTGCTAGGTCTTTACTATCCTAGGGCTAGGTCTTTATTATCCTAGGGCTAGGTCCTTACTATGCTACTGCTAGGTCTTTACTATCCTAGGGCTAGGTCCTTACTATGCTTGGGCTAGGTCCTTACTATGCTAGGGCTAGGTCCTTATTATGCTACGGCTAGATCCTTACTATGCTAGGCTAGGTCCTTACTATGCTACGGCTAGATCCTTACTATGCTCGGGCTAGATCCTTACTATGCTAGGGCTAGGTCCTTACTATGCTAGGGCTAGGTCCTTACTATGCTAGGGCTAGGTCCTTACTATGGTTACTGTCTAATTATTCTGATATCATCATGACCAACAGCACAATATATTTATTCATGTGTTGGCCACATCTGGTATGCGTTTCTTAGGAAAGGGCATCAAATTATGTACAACTGTGACTTCATTTGTGCTCTTAAAAACATGTGGCTACGCTAAAATGCCCCTAAGCATGAGAGTCTGGTCTAACTCAATTCTGATATGGCTCTGTTTCAAGCGCGGAATATTCTACAAGGCCAACGGGGGGGGGGGGGATCCTCTCGTGATGTTGTGCAAAATAAAATCTCTAAACGCAAAACCCAACCTACGTTGTTTTGGGTTCACTGTTCCCTGTTTGTAAATAATACATCTTAGATTAGACTGAGGCTTATCGTATTCCTTTCTCAATAATGCACGATAGAAAAACAAGTGACATTTACAAGCCTGTGTATGGTGTGCTTTATCCATGAGTGTTTGAGCATGTGACAGGTCCCCTAGAGGACTGTGACAGGTCCCCTAGAGGACTGGCTGGTCTAAGGACGTCACAGCCCTGAGTAGCTGTGATGGACCCTGTCCTATGAGACGAAAGGAGGGATACGGGAGGAAGAAAACAGGCGAGCTGATGAGGTTAAGATGGTAAAAGGAGAAGCAGGCGCAAGAGAGAGTGAGAGAGAGAGAAAGAGAGAGAGAGAGTGAGAGAGAGTGAGTGAGAGAGTGTGAGAGAGAGTGAGAGAGAGAGAGCGAGTGAGAGAGGGAGGGAGATAGAGAGGGAGTGAGAGAGAGTGAGAGAGAGAGTGAGAGAGTGAGGGAGAGGGAAAAGAAAGGGAGAAGAAAGGGAGCGTGAGAAAGTAGGAGAAGAAGAGAGACCCACCAATAGTTCCTGCTACCCACACAGTTGTTGAGCCACCTGCAGTGGTGGTCAAAGGTGGCCACGCACTTGTTACAGGCACTGCAGTGCTTCGATTTGGGGCCCCTGCAACAGAAAGCATTGCGCATCCATTTATCACACATACACGCATGCTCACACACACACACACACGCATGCTCACACACACACACGTTTATTTATGTTGTTTAGAAGAAATGCTCACATACCATTAGGATGAAACAACATCGATTTAAGATTTTAAACCACAACATAGGACGTGGGTTAGATGGATAATAGTCTAATTGCCGGGAGGTGCAGAACCAATGTACCTGTGTTTGCACTTGTTTCAAATGGAAAACAAACCCCATACATTGCTTGCACATTTTCCATCTCTACTGCAACCTACTTACGGCTGCTGTTTGTAATCCCAGCAGACCAGAGTGAGTAATCTAAAACGACTGGTAGTTTAGCAGTGACAGCGCAGAAAGGGTGGTGGTGACGGAGGAGGGAGGAGAAGGAACTCTACAAACACACTTAGCGCTTTTCATTATGAACCGGAGCGTAAAAATCCACTACTTCAGTCTCTTTCTCTCCCTTTCAGACACCTCCTCATCCCTCTCTCATCTTTCTTTCATCCCCAGGCTGGCATCCGCTGCTTTCATCCCCCCACCACACCCTTTTCCTGTCCTCCCCCTCCGCCTCCTTCCTCTCAGACTACTGCCCACGTCGTGGTCCTCCGTCCACATCAACAGCAGAGCCTGCTTCACAATTCTCTCGCCCTTCCTTTCAACTCTCTCGTTCGTTTCCCTTTTCTGCCTGCCAATCGTCCATTCATCTCTCTCCTCCTCCTCATCTCTCCTCTATCCTTCTCCACCCCCCCCCCCCCCCCCCCCCAATACCCCTCCCTCCACTGACCCTGTTACGAAGCCTGAAGTGCCAACAGGGTTAGGGAACGCTGTCGTTGTCTGGCAGCTCACCTGACCTCAATTCACTCATGTTTTTTTTGGGGGGGGGTTCCTCCTTAATAATTTCAGTGCGGTACAGAAAGCATGATCATGACGAACAGCCTTCAGGCGAACGCCCATCGCCGCTGAATGCGCTTATTATTGAAACTCCAGTCTAGAACTGGCAGAGATCCTTCACTGACAACATCAGTGGATTGCATTTCTGATATCTGCTAAAAGAGGCAGAACGGTGTCAGACTCGATGTAGGGTAACCTACTTTTTGTGCCTATCCTTCTACGACACCCATCTATCTATTATTGATGACGATCTATAAAGTCTATTTATTATCCATGAAGATGTACGGCGGCGAGACTCACACGTCCACTTCGCAGAGGTAGCAATGGCAGTTCTCGATGACGTGGGCGTGTTTGGTCCGGTCGAAGACGGGCACAGGGCCCTTGTAGCTCTTGGCCCGCACGTTGTAGTCGGCAGGGTCGATGGAAACCGCCATCAGGTGGACAAACAGGTGACACACGAACATGATGCCTGTGCACTGGGGACTGGGTGAAGGAGCAGTTGTTTTGGAAATATATATAGTTAGGGTGCGTGTGCCCATTATTAACACTCACGCATGCACTGTTTCTATCGCTGTCTCTTGTACGTACACACATCATTTCTGACACTGAGACAACTTACTGTAAGTCGCTCTGGAAAAGAGCGTCTGATGATTAAAATGGTTCATGGTATTCCAATGGGTCGTTTCGACAACGTACACTGTCCCCAACTACATGTCTACATAGAATATATAGAATATGTAACACATTCTGCGAGGTGACTGAAGTGACTGACACAAACTCTGCAGCTATCCACATTTCACGACGAGCTACAAACAGCGCAGCAGGCTCGAGGACCCGGCAAAAGATACAATATAGCCCGCTGGTATCCAATGGGAAGGGAGTAGGGGGACGAACACTCCGAAGCCGGTGACAGCGAAGTATAGATAGAGAATCCAGGCCAGGAGCTGAAAGGGATGGGGAGGCCAGCTCCAGCCGTTGGTGCGGGAGCACAGGGGCAGGTCGGCTCGCCGAGGGCCACCCTCGCTTACCGGGGCCGTACGATTGGGGTTCTTACTGCACACATCCATAGGGGGAGGGGTGGCCTTCTGCGGGCAAAGAATCGTACAGTGGAACACTGTCTGGTCATGGAACTTTGACAATTACAGACCGATCATATAGAATCGACTTCCCAATTACGTGTTGAGATGTGGGGTGGGAGAGATTTAATTGCCGGTTATAGTCTTACAGTTGCTAAAGTACGGATACCTCAGTGTGGCTCTATATTCTGCACTTATGGACAGGTAACTACTAGATTGGTGTTGAATAAATGTGTCGACAAATAGAGGAAAACGGCGAAAGTTACTCACCTTTTCAACGCGGGTTGAATCGTGCTATGATGTGGTGGCGACGAGGTGATTTTGTCCGGGGCATTTTAGACTGTGATCACAACCTGGCACGTGTGAGGTAACGTTAGCCTGGTGCGGGTTGTCAACAAGCAAGCCATCTCTCTCGACAAATCTTGAAACGTTATGCCTGTTCCATCAACAGACAGCAACTGCACCGCTACAACGTTAGACTAGTTACATTCCGTACCGTGGCAAGCTGCCGACGACAGTACAGGCGCAACCACAACTGACGAGCGACCCGGGCGAATAGCCTGCTTTCAGTCTCACCATATGGTTCGCTAGATATTGCCTGTCAGAAAGCGTGCTAACATGTGCTAACGTTAGCTATTAGCTAAGGTACAATCTAGCTTCTCAAAGGGCTCGATATATTATTTACCTTACACAAGTAACCAACCTTATGTATTGTAGTGGTGGCAGTGGATGACTAGGCTTGATTATATGCTGCAAGCTAACAAACACTGGCTGTGTTTGTTTGCTGTACGCTTTTGCTGCAGTTAGCTAGCTTGTCTAACTAGTGCTACCCCTTACAGTAGGCTAGTTATTTACTTACAGTACTGTTAACTATAGCTAGCTAGCTATCTAACGCTAGCTCATTTATTTTGCTCGGTAACGTTGTTGGATGCGAACCAATCAGCTACCTTGCACTCCAAATCATATTTTAATTATATCATATAACGGTACAGGTTACACGTAAGCAGTGTTATTTAGCTAGCTAGTCAAAGTGCATTGAAAAATCCTCTTCTTGACTCTACTCACAGCCCTTGGCTACGCTGTTTCCCTGGTAACGGCTCAGCTACCATTGCTATTGGACGAGGCTACATATTAATCTTTGCCACTGAGGTCCTATGAAGTCACAGATTCGGAGTCAGAATTTTTTTTTATGTTCGCCACTACGTGGCGAAGTGTTGAGATGAGACACAGACCGTAGATCAGTACCTACCATGCGTTTCGCCCATAAACCACTGCTGGTAGCACTTACACAAGTGTACCACTAGATGCCAGAATTAGCCTAAAATTTGTATCATACATTCAGATTCCGAGGCAACCTAATCTCCTGTCGGTACTGTACAGTAGTATGCCATAGCTTTCATTCCTGTTTCATGCTTTTCTCTGTTGGATTTATTAGGATTCCTCCGGTAGGAGCAACCTATTGTAATTTCATTTTACCTTACATACTCGGCACAGGAAGAATTGTAAATATGTCCTGTCTCCAGTTGGTGGATCGCCGACACGCAGTTTTAGTGTCCAGATATTGTGTACGTCTGTATGAAAGATAACTGTATTTATGCAATGGCAATGGCAGCTGCATTGTAATGTGTCCCCCTTGCACATTCAAACATAGACATGCACAGAGAAGTTATATTGGCCTTTAGAAACCAAGGAAGTAGTAGACGGCTTGTAATGGCTTGATTTATTAAACCTTGTAATTGGTTTTATAGGCCTCGTTTAGTGCAGATAAGGGATGCATTGTACCAAAAAAAAACTCAAACTATGCTTTGTAGTGTCATTTATCTTTCAAAGAGGTGTTAAAGGGCTTTCCAAATAAGTACATTCCCATTTTCCAGTAATTATATTTCGAATGATTGCAGACCGCATGAGAACAAGCCAGTGTTTTTTCGTCTGGGCTTGAACCATGTGTTTCTAGTCAGTGCAAACTTTGTTTCTTTGCTTTCTACCACGTTCTGTGGGGTGACTCTTAACAACATGCAGACCTTGACCCTGCCTGCTTTTTTAGCAGGGATCGCAATAAGAACACGTATCCCATGACTGGCGGGAAATCTTTTGAGTGTTCACTTCACTTATCATTCAGGGGGTTACGACCTCCTGCCTCTGATTTTACAACCAGTCAATCACACTAAAGAGCAGAAACGCCATTCTAACCACAGAAAATTGCCCAATAAAAAATATATATTTCAAATCATGACATCTTTCTCTCTTGTAAATCACTCATCTTGGGGCCTCCTAGATGAGGGGCATGGGAAGAGGTGCAGAAGAAGAATGGAAGAGGGGATCTCCATCCCCTGTAAAACCCCCCATGCTGACCCTTAACCCTGCCTCCAGGCCTGGCTTCTCCCACCCAGGCAAGGAGGTGCAGAGAGGGGTCGCAGTGTGGAGCTGAGTGGGACTCTGGGAGGGACAGTGTGTTCAGTGTGTGCTCTGTTTCCTGAGACAACCTCAGAGACATCTGGACATTCGTATTAACTGAAAAGGAAAAAAGGAAGGTGTCCTACAGTGAAAAAAGAAGGCAGGCTGTCCCACTGGCCTCCCTGCTCTGAGCACAGCTCGAACCAGGGCCCTGGCCTTGTCAGAGCACCAAGGAACAGTTTATCATCACTGTGTTTCTGGAGGACGGACGGAGACTTGGCCACCGTTGAGATTCTGAACAGGTCATTTGAGGCCAATGAGAGATGCAAGGATTAACTTTGGATAAGAGACAGATAAATTAAGTGTGTGTGTGTGTGTGTGTGTGTGTGTGTGCGCGCGTGCGTGCGTTGTATGAGTGCTGAGTGTGCCATTGTGTAATCTTTGGAAACGCTGCACGTGTGGTTGTGAAGTTGACGCTGTTTAAACTCAGTGACACGGCCAGTTAATACCCAGCAGAGCTTTGAACAATGTAAGCTATTTCCATGAATTTGCAAGGTTAGGCAAGATGTTGGGTGATCAGGCCATATAGAGTTTAGCCAATGCATGTGTTTGTGTGTATGTATGTATGTGTGTGTGTGTGTGTGAGTGAATGTGTATGTATGTGTGTGTGAGTGTGTATGTCTGTGTGAGTGTGTTAGGGAGGCAAAAAGGGGCCTTCTTCTCCCCAATGGAAAGTTTGGACTCTCCTTTACTGACAGGAGGGATCTGGGTTTCCTTTGGCAGATTTGCTCTCACATCCACACACACTCACAACCACACACACATCCACACACACTCACAACCACACACACACAGACACACACACACATGTACATGCATTCATACACAGATGCTCGGACACACACAGCCAGACACACACGTTCTCTATTTATCTTCCCCCCTTCTCTTTCACTCACTCACAAACACACACACACATACACACAAACACACACACACATACACACACACACACACACACAATCAAATACAGACAGACATACACACACTGTAGAGGGAAAGAGTCAAACAGCAGGATATTAGACACACATCAAACACACCATACACACATCCCAGTTTCTTCTCTGGACATCCACATGGAGCTGGCGCATGGTTCAAAAGAGGTAACGTGAAACCTTCCACGTCTGCAATCGCTCCACAGCCAAGGTCTCTCCCTGTCTCACCCTGTCTGCAGTCTCTCTTGCAGTCTCTCCACTCCACTGTGTCACCCTGTCTGCAGTCTCTCTTGCAGTCTCTCCACTCCACTGTCTGACCCTGTCTGCAGTCTCTCTTGCAGTCTCTCTACTCCACTGTGCAAGACAGCTGGGTCAGAATCGCCATGAGCATTGAAGGTGGTCCTTAGTCAGTGAATAGCCACACAGCTAAGTCATAGGCTATAAAACAAACATAAACATTTGAATCCTGCTATGCAATCAGAGACATGACCTAAATGCATGCATGTGAGGTGTAACATGAATCAGATTTATGTTCAAATCTAGCAACGGAACCCCCGCAAAAAAAATAAGAAATTTGGGCACACTTAGCACAAATATCTTTTCTCAGAAATGTAACCCTCCCCTCCAGACAAACCGCTCACTGAGAGCTGCACAGCGTTGTGTGTCCTCTCAGAGAGGAGGGGTGGGAAGGGGGTGCTGGAACAAGTCTGGGCACAGATTCTGGAGGTCTGGCATGGTCAGCACACAGCTTTGAGGTGGATGAGAGGCCCCTTGGCAAGGCCAGTTGCTGGCCGTCTTGATATATTTAGACCTGGCTGCGGAACTAAACGGGGGTAGTCTCAGCACAGGTACGTGCTGGTTTTCTCGTGCCGATTGAACGTGACAGTGAGGTTGGTGATTTTACTGCCTTTTCGCAGGGGAAAGTGGCATCTAGTTGCTTGGAATTAAAGCATGTTGGTAGCCTACCAACATGCTTCCTGGGCCTCTTCCTGGGCCTCTTTCCGGGCCTCTTCCTGGGCCTCTTCCTGGGCCTCTTCCTGGGCCTCTTCCTGGGCCTCTTTCCGGGCCTCTTCCCGGGCCTCTTCCTGGGCCTCTTCCTGGGCCTCTTCCTGGGCCTCTTTCTGGGCCTCTTCCTGGGTCTCCTGTGCCTCTTCTTGGGTCTCTTCCTGGGCCTCTTCCTGGGCCTCTTCCTGGGCTTCTTCCTGGGCCTCTTCCTGGGCCTCTTCCTGGGCTTCTTCCTGGGCCTCTTCATGGGCCTCTTCTTGGGCCTCTTCCTGGGTCTCCTGTGCCTGGGTCTCTTTCCCCCCTTAGTGTCCATTAGCTACTGTTCATGTGAGCTTCACCAGTTACCTTTCTTGTACTTGCATGGAAGCACACACACACACACACAGAAAATCACATACGCATACTTTATTCATGCTGTTCTTTATTTCCTTAACCACCTACACTTAAGAGCTGGGGGCCTGAGCAACTGCAGGCCCCTGTCACCTAACCCCCTCACCCGCCAAATGCTGACAGAGATGACAACACACACAGAGGAGTGACTGAAACCAACATTTTTATTGGAGGACGTTTAATCTCAAGAGAATCTCCCAAGAATGAACCTTGACTGTTTGAAAAATAGCGTTTGAGAAGTTATCTTTGCCCAGGCCTGCAGCAGGCTCTGCCCATGGGGTACTCAAGTACAGTAAGCTCAAAGCTTTCGGGTTGGGTTAATCTTTGCATTCCATCACACACACACACACTTTACGGTAAAGCAAGCAGATTTCTTTTGGCAACTGTGTAAAAATATCCCACCCAGAGGGAATCCTGATTACGTTCCATAAAAAAAACACATTAACGCAGAGGAAGGAAGAAGAGGAACCAAGGGATTTGAACCAAACAATGTGAATGAAAGCTTTCCGAAACACAACCTTCCACTGTGATAATGAGAAGATGGAGTTGTCTCCTCAGTGCCCGAGGACAGGTCAGGGTGCATGTAGGCACCCTGACACGTTCTCTGCCTCCACATACGGACGAGACTCTGACCAATCTCTCAACCCCCTGCTGTTCATGGCAGACGGTTCGTATTTGTGTGTCCTAGCTTCCTTTAGATGTGGGAGGGGTTTGTGGGAAGCTCTGTGTGGTGTCTCTCCAATCAGAGACCCACAGTCTTCATTATCTGACAGGAAATGGATCTATACTACAAACAATCACACTGCTTTGATAAGGCCTTCTCAAAGATACTGTATAACTATTTAGTTTGGCAACTACCTGACAGTGTTAGTGTTATAGCTCTGGTTGTTCAAAATGTCCCACATCCCACACATCCCACATATTCAGTCTGTGTGTGTTCATTGAGGGATGGATGGAAGGCCTTTTGTTTTCCATTGACCAGGCAGTCCACCACACCACCCTTTCAACCCCTCTTCCCAAGTTCCGGGCAGAGAAAAGCAGAATAGGCGTGCGTGGGTCGGTACAATGACAGCGCGTGCTTTTCCAAACGGCAATTTTCTGGCAACATCCGGGGACAGCCAGGGGAAGACCTTGCTCAGCTTTGCCAGCTCTGTGGGTGAGCGGCTTGGCAGGGAGGAGCTGAACGGGCCAGGACTTGTGATGTTGATGACCTGCTGTACTCTAGGACCATCACGCACAATGAGCCTGATTTGGCTGTCTATCTGTTTTGGGAAGGGGACACGGGGGGGGGGACAGTTCTCTGTGGTCTTGTTATCTTGTGGAGTTCCCAATTTGTTTTATTGTGTTGACTGACCCCCCCTTGAGTCTTTTTAATTACATCATTTTCAAAGTCGGTTTGGAAGTGGACACAGTTGGAAGTTGAGTCACTGTGAAAAAATGGATCAAGTGGAATACAACACTGTCTCCAGATAGGTCCTATCCCTGTAGAGAAAGGCATTCAAACCCTAAGGTTTGTCTATACAACAACTGGTGCATATAAAACCCATGCCAGTATTACATCATAGCAACAGTTGCTAAGAACAGTCTACCCTTTTAACAAGCTTGTCAAGTTTCCCTACCCAACCCAGCATTTCAATTATGCCAGGCATGTGTAGCCAATCAATATGAGGGATATACATATAGCAGTCATCTTTTAGAACCGGAAAGGGGTGGGGGGATGGAGGTCTTTAACCAGGGCACCATCCATTGGCTCAGATATTTCCACAAGCCACTATGGAAACTAGTACATTTGGGAACACTATGTTCCAGCGAACACTGGAGTCCCACAAACGTTTGAGAGGTACATTCCCCAACTGATGAACAGTACCGTACTATGTGTGTGACCTTTTGAGAGTGTTGAACCCGCAGCTTACGGCTTTATCACACATACCATTGTTTTTTGAGTATTAACCTCTTAAAAATACAATAGCACTTATTCTTTCTGTTGCATTACGTTTTCTAATGGGGTGTGGGGTGACATTTGTGATCCTTCTTTACTGTAACAGTCTTTCAATGGTCACGCAACAACATAATTGCTCAATTTTGATTCAACTAAATTAATCCAGGATTGGACTAAATTAATTTAGCTTATTTTATACTATTAATAGTATAACAGGATTGTTTCTAGATTAATTATTAGGACGGCAAATAGTGTGGTTTAAGTAATAAACAAGTTTAAATATTAGTTTTACTTAACTAAATATTTGATAGAAACTGGATATTTTGACTCTTGATTTTGATGTACAAATTGACTAATGTTCTGGAGCAAGGTGTTGTTTTGTTGTTCAGGGCTAATAAGGCTTCAAGAGACGTCAGAACTGCAAATATGTCACTGATGAAGGTCAAAAACAAATATTTAAACTTGTCTGGCAGTGATTAACAAAAACACTGTGTTTCTGCTCAACAAAAGCACATTTTACATCACATTTTCACATTTGAAACTAAAGTACACGTAAAGTTATAGCAAGATGCCTCCACCTGAACGTTTCTACTTGAAGCGTATCTTACTATCCTTCTTGCAGTGTGTGCTTGCATATAAACATGTGTGTGTTCTCCCACCTAGTCATAATGAACTGCACCACAACAGATGCGCCCAACAATATGAGTGGAGCCGTCTTTCCCGTAAGCCAGTAGGTCCAAGGTGCTTCAAAGGCTACAAATTCCCAAATGTGTGTGTGTGGATTCTATCACATCTGTGGGCCCTTACTGCTATAACCCTTCATTTACAGGAACATTGGGTTTCCTTTAAGACCAAGCTTCACTTTAATCAAACTATGATCATTGGCATAATTTACGATAGAATACTTTTTGCGGTCAAGGTTTTTTTTAAAGTGGTTGGATGTTCTGCTGCGGTATCTGTGATATCCTGCTATACACACACGCATAGACGAGCACTAACACACACACACACACACACACACTCTCTTAGAGAAGCACTAACACACACACACACACTCATACACATGCATGCACACATTAACTCAGACACTCTCTCACCCAACACTCTGTTAAGTCCTTGTAAACCTAAAGTCTTGTGAACCTATGTACTGATTCGTTAGATGACTGGTTGAAAGGTTTTCTCATAAGTCCTTGCTCTTAATTTCCTGTTGCCAGTTTGAATTAATTATTGCTTATGTCTACTTCTATTTCTCAATCGCTCTTTGTCTCCAAAGCCTGTCTCATTATTCCTTTCCTTGAAAAAGAGAAAAGAAAAACAACAATTTCTGTCCATGTTCTTGTTTCCTCTATAGTGTGTCAACTCCGCCAGGAAGCTTGCTCTGAAATTAACCATAGGCTCTGATGACTCAATGACCGGACTTCATACTGCCTGTATGGGTCTGTGTGAGACTGCTTTGCAGCCTGCTTAGTCCAAGTGGGGGTCCAGATGTGACTGTGGATCTGTGACCAAAAGTCTTGAGGAAGAACTCCAACTCCACACTGTGACTATCAGTTTTGGTTTTGGGTCTGTGAGTATTAGACAACCAGCTGAATGGACGTCAAAATGACCAAATCAAACACACAGTGGTTGTTGCAAAATCAAGTTGAGGCATGAAGGTCAAAGGACAGAACTAGTCGAGAAAACACATAGGCCGTATTTTTTATTATTAATAAGACAATACATGAACAGATGATAAGACAATGACTGATCTACTGATTGTGATACATGTAAACACATGAGAAGTCTCTGATTCTCTGATTCTCTGATTCTCTGATTCTCTGATTCTTCCCAGTTTCCAAGAAATACAGTTACGTGACAAAACTATCATTGCACCTTTTTCTAATCTCTTTTTCTCAACCATCACATTTCTGTGAAATAGCTCGATCCAAGGAACTGAATTTGATGTTGCACAAGGAAGTGGAAAGAGAGGTAATCTCCCTACAGACACCAAATATTTATTCTTTAATGACCCCAACAGAAAACCCATAAATGTACTGCCAGTGCAAAAAAAAAATGTACCAATTAGGGGAATACTGTATACAGTGGTGTATAGTGGATGATAGATTAAACAAAACAGCCAACTTGAAATTGTGGGAAGTAATTATTGTTATTTTTGGTGAAAATCTTAATGTTATTAATTGAAAACATTGAAGTGGCAAACTTGTTACTGGTTTAACTTCATGAATAAAGTTATCTCTCCCCCTGCTCACATAGTTTTTAATTAATTTTTTGTTTATTGAAGCTGTGCTGGGACACTTATGTGTATTCGGACACATCTCCAAACGCAATCTCTCCTATCCGTGTAAAAAGAGACTAAACGCTTCCTCTCTTACAAGCGATCAGGATTTTCCCGCCTTTATCCACAGACGTCACGGGGAGCTGTACAGTTCACGGTCTTGAATTCTGAATTTGGATAGGGGCCGATATAAAAATCTCTCCAGCACGTGCAGTAATACCATGCAGAAAGCATGTCGCTTTACTTGATGGAATATGGAGACATTAACAAAGGGGTACAGTCATGCACTCTCATTGGAGAAAACGTCCTCTTTCAAAACACGGCAGTGAGGGAAAACACCGCAGAATCCTGCCTCGGTTAACTGGTCCTCTGTGGCTTCCCTATAAATCTAGCAGGAGGAAGATGGTGACATTTGATTGCAGTGGGGAAAAATAAACTGCCATTTGATAGACTTTTCCACAGTTTGGTGAGTGCCCGTATCAGAGAAGGCTATTCTACATTTCCACATACCAGAATATGTATAGCTTTTCCTGTGTATGCCTGTGTGTTCGGCTCTCAGAAGGTTCTCGCCTGAAAATCGCTCACACAGGAGACCAGGCAGATCTAAACCTCACTGTACAGCCGTGGCCTAAAGTATTGGGAGCAACGTACATTTTGTGTTTGCAAAGCTTGCTGGGCCTTGGCATAAAATGACTGCTAACATAATTTCAGTAAGTCATATCATCAGCACAGGGGAAAGTGTGAACTAGTTCTAGCCAGGTGAAATCACTCTATCATTCGGATTGGATTTTAAGACCAGATTGACTGCTGTAAAAGAGAGGACTATTTGCATATATTGAACATTTTCGCCCCCAAAAACCTTTAAAAAAAATGAAATATGCCTTATTGTCTTCCAGTATTCTATAGAAACGTGGAAACATTTTCCTCAAATACTGAAAAGCAAACTTTGCAAAACATAACATTTGTCATTGCCAAAACGTATGGCCACGACTGTACAGCATGTCACATAGGCCTGTGTCTTTCTCTTGGATTCACCTTCAAGTCCACTTCATCGTATGCCAAGGTTAATTTGCAATGTTGTGATGAGCTAGTGTGACAGGTATGTAACAGACGTGGCAACGTTCCGTCACCATGGCCACTTGCTGGGCTCGAACACGCCACCTCTGACCTGCCAAGCGTGACCACTGCCAGCTACGCCAACGAAAAGCTACACGTTTTACTTTTTCTAGTAGTCATCATGAAACGAGGAAGGGACATTGCAGCCTTTTTTGCCCAAGTAAATAAAACAGTGAGAGAAACATATCAAGGTATTGAGAGAGTTGAGGAGCTGGAAGAGGGAGAGCCAGAGCCATTTGTACGATTTTAACGTAAAGCAAAATTAAAGTATTTAATGTTTAAATATTATTTTTTTATGTGCTCCTCTGATTAAACACTGGCCCCCCCTTGCCCCCCCCCCCCCCCAGTAAAATGTGTCTAGAACTGCTACTGATAGTCATATTTCTAGGGAAGTTACAAACACCCGTGAAATCTCATGAAGTGTAAACTGATTCATAGTCAAACACGCACACACGTCTGACACATCTGACACGTCTGAAAGAAATGACCCAAGGACACTATTCAGAAATACACTTGCAACACAACAAGCCCCATCAGGAATCATTCACCCCACAAATAATGTCTTCAATTTCAATTACAACGGACGGCGCGGATAGAAAGGACTGCTGTGCGTCGAGTACACCGTGTACTCAAATCCGTCCCTACCCTCTCCTCTCCCACGTGTTACACAAGAGTGTCATTCTCCCTGAATCAACCAGCCAGGGGTAATAATGCTGGTTTTTGTTTCAGTTCTTGAACAGTTTATCAGGCAGCACCACTCTTTGTGTCCCACTGTGCACTTTCTAAAAAGACTGTTGTCACGAGAGCCGAAGGACACCGTAGCGCGGCCAGGGGCTGTGGAAACGAGGTTACGGTAATCAGACGGCCTCATTGTTGCCGTCGGCGAGAGCTACTTCCTGTTTTGCTAGGGCCCGACTGTGTGAATGAACTCGCCCTTCGTGTGATGTACTGTACATTTTGTCTCAGTCTGTTTAGATTCGAATCCTCGCAGTGTGTAATCTGATTATTCAACAGCCGGAGAACGCGGCGGAAACTAGCAGAAAAGGCACGCCAACTAGCTGACAAAAGAGTGTGCTTGTGAGACTGGGGCACTGTCGAATGCAGGTTAAGGGCAAATGTGACACAGAGTAGGGCATACACTGGGTCTCTGTCACAGTCTACCCTGTGAGACATTTGCACAGGGAAAGTCTGGTGGACCACAGGGGGAGGAGGACGGGGGGGACGGACAAAACAGAAAAAGACAATAATAAGAAAACCCTGTTTCAACATATAAACTTCAGCACAAGAAACGACTGTAATCTTCATGATTTATGGTGTTACGTAACATTTCTCCGTGTTCTTCTGTTGTAGATAAGCCTGTCCAAGCCAAGGCTCTTTGTCAAGGCTTTCTTTTTCTCCCAAAGTTCTTCTGAACACAAGGCTAAACAGCTGGGCTTTATGTTTATGTCTAATACACCCAGCTGCAGGCCATACAAGGACAGAGATAATAGCGTGGCTTTTTGCCCTCTTTGGCTAGATAACTCACTGCTGGTTAATCGGTTGATGTAAGTTTATCACTTTTGCCCATCAGATGCTTTTATTAGAACAGATAACACCAGATAAGCGATTCTACAAGTCTCATAACCTAATGTAAAAGTCAAAGAAGTTTCAAACATAAGCAGGCAAATACAGATAGAGTCAAACTGAACAGTTTTGCTAGATTATTTCTTTTATATGTTTGCACTATGCAGTACACTGCAAAAATGCCCCATCAAATTTAAGAGCAACAAATTAGTTATGAGCTTGCTTATATCCTTTAAACAAATCAGTTTGTCTGCCAGAGGAGTAAGAACATTTAACTTCATAATATTTCTTAAAATAACTTATTGTTTGCTTAAATGAATTCCTAGAAAAGTCCAACTAGATTTCAAATGGAAAAACAAGACTATCACACTCAGATGTGGAGTTTTAACAGTGTAAGCACTTCTGCCTCCATAGCTCACTGACCAAAACTATCTGCCCCCATGGTGGTTTACCACTCAATCAGTGGGGAAATTGTTAGGCAAATATACAACCACATAAAAATAACTCAATATGAGAAACAATCGAACTGTGTCATGTTATTCCAATGCAGGGATAAGAATTGTTGTTTTCAACTGCAACCTTGAGTTGCAATGATAAAAACCAATATAGAGAAGCACAGCATGATAAAATCATTACACCTTTGACACAATCTAACTACAATATGTCAGAAAATGATTTAAACTCCAGCTCCAAGAAAGTCAGGTTCAGGACTTCTCGGTAAAGTGTGCTTGGCTTGCTAACTTACTTGGAAGACTAAAAGTAATACATTTGGCTGAAATTACAAAGCAAACACACTGAAGCTTTGCTCATTGGCTTGTCACTGCGGGAACTCCAACGTCCCAATTTTCTATGTCTGAAATGTTCCTGGAAAATAGATTTAAAGTTGAGATGGCACACAGTGGTTTGCTAAAAGAGATTCTCTGACACATGCCTTACAAACAAATTGATTTATTTGTTAATAATCCATACTGTTGATATATTATTATTCATAATGTATTCTAGAATTAATTCAGTAATATGTCACCATAGCCTCTGGGGTTCAGTTCTGTAAACTCTGATTGCGGTTTAACAGCTGTTTAGTGAACATGCTTGCATTTGAGATCGGTGTCCTGATCAAGCATTAAAACGATTATCATCTACTTTGAAGAGGATGTCATTGAGAGTTTAGCGCTCGAGGTAATGTATGCACTTTTCAAAGTTGGAGTCAGATATTATAAACAAGTTGATTCCTGCTGTAATATCAAACAGTCCTCCAGTCGGGAATGAACAAACCCACTTGTCTCATGTCTCAACACCCCACCTTTTCAAAAATAAAAATGATCTCCACCATTCTTTTTATCGCTAGGTCTACGAGTAATGATTACACAGACATGACAAATACTCATAATTTGAGCATCTTTAATTCACTTTGCTTTCCAGAGTTGATGAAATAAACAAAGACACACGTCTTTCTCAAAAGTCTGTTACCCTGGTCTCACACTGAACCTTTCAACCAGGTGGACGATCCATCTTTTTTTTCTCATTTCAAACTTCCACACTAAGCCCCTCCTCGGTGTCTACCTCGATGAACAACATGTTCATCACCTTCCCAAAACCCCTTGGTATCACCCTTTCCTCCTCCTTTACTTCAAATCATTTCAATACATTTCCATGTGTGAGATCTAACTCAACCATTGTGGCACTTCAAAGGCTGAGAACATGTTATCCCCTAAAGAGGGCAATTGAATCACGTGGCAGCCCTACGTACAGCCAATATCTGCATTTCTACATGGACCTTAAATTCAGGAGAGGGAAGGCTGTGTGGACCACCTGGTTGTGATCTTGGCTAACCCCCTTGGACAGGCTCTCCTGTATAATTATCCCCGTTTCCGTGCATAAAAAGGGGGTCTGGACCCGCGTAATGAAGTCTCCCGTACAGGAATTTTAATAAAGGATCCAGATGCCGGGCCATGTTAATCCGAGTATAAAATATAATTGTTGCTAATAACAGTCGTGGCTCAAAACAAGACCTAGCTTATCTTCTTGTGCTCTCTCACGTGCTGTGATTATCACACTTCATCTTCAGATGTTGCAACATCGTAAATAACTTTATTACGGTCCTTTTTAGTTTTTGTTTAAAGTGTGTATTTTGGTAGTCTGGTCCTAACCAGATCCTCATACATTTCATTTGCATCTTTCTCCACCGCCATTACTGAACTACTCAAACTAGTGCACGACATTAACGTCATCATTCTCAGCCACTCCCTCTGTTTGCTGATTGGACCTACAATTTTTTTTTTTACTGAAAACCGACTTCAAAGTCAAACTCCCAGACCTAGTACAGAAGCAAAATCCAAATTGAGCGGAAGTACGTAGGAGGGCAGAGCCAGGCTAGTATTTTGGTGGACATTTGACACGTATTCATGTGTATGTAGCTGTTATGAGATTGTAATACTATATTTGTTGTTTTGTGGTATAGTTTTTCTGGTGGTATTTTCAGATATAGAGAGCTTGGAGGTCCAGATTTAAGGTAGAAAAGTCATTCATCAAGCAATTATTTTGGCTCAAGCCAACAATCCACGGTTTGTGGATATGAAGTCACAAAGAAATTAGATTGTACTGTATATAATGGCCAAGCCCACATTCATCAGCAAAGGGCCCATCAGCAGAACCTATGTAGTGTGCGTTTGTCCAAAAAGTAGAAGGGCTTGACTACCTAGACATTTTACAACAGGTCAATGTTAATTGAACTAAAGGTCAAAGGTGAATTTGTAGATAAAATGAATTCCTTGGTGGACAAAAAGTTTTCCCTGTTTATAGCAACAAAAACAATCTGATGGTACAGATATGATGTACCATTTTTTCCTACAGAATAAATACTTTGTAAACTATAAAATCAAGTTTCCTTTCTGCGGGCTCTTTAGAGATTCGATAAAATATCAGAGCAAAGTAATTCCCTCTGGCATGGCTAATCAGTCTTCAATCTAAGGAGAATCCTATTTTGTCATTCGTTCCAAGTCTTAATATGCATTTGGCAAGTTTTTGCGGCTCAGTATTGTTGACATTGCTTAAAGATCAAACCAAGATTATCATGCCTCCGTTTGTCTTTTATATTGTGTTTTTTATTTAGGTTTTGGTGGATTGCATTTTTTTCATGGGGAATTCTATGGTAGGGGTACTGATGCAGGGTAGCCTGGGTAAACAAACATCTGGTTTTAGTTAACAATGTGTGTGTGTGTGCGTGTGCGAGGTGAAGAGTTCAGCTGTAGGGTTAATAAATGAACATTGAGATCTGTTTCAAAATGTCAGGGCACATTTCGGAACAGATCTCAATATTAATATGACAATCTGCATGTGTGGATTGAAGGACATTGAGGATTCACATAACTGCAAATTGCATGGGGGTTACTGTGTGTGTGTGTGTGTGGGTGCTCCTGCCTGTGTTTGTACTGGCGTGCAAGTTCCTCTGTCTGTATAAATGTGTGAAAGGGAATCTAAGCTATGTGTGTGTGTGCTAGCGTATTGGCATAAGCCTATTTGCAGGGTTTACTGAGGACATGAGCTCTGATGTACTCTTGTGAGGGAGTGTTAAAATGCCCGAGGTGTGAACTGCTCACGCAACGTATAGTGATTCCTGTTTCACCTTGCCCTGTCCCACTCACTCTGCACTCATTTACACCACCGTGCAGGAAGAGAGAGACAGATAGAGGGAGAGAGAAAAGGAGACAAAACAAAACAAAAGAACAGCCCGAGAACAGATTTAATCTCAGGATACACAAACATTTGTCCTGACATGATCGTTTACCTTTACCTGTTTGGTAGAGTGACTTTGGGTTACCTGGGACATTGGGTAATATGGAACACATAAGCTCCAGTGTGTTTTCTTTCCTGCTATGACAATGTCTAGTCCACAGAACTGTTACTTTAGGTTTAGCATGGATGTTATGTTACTGAAATCACAAAACCATGATTGGTGTGGTGTCACACACAAGGGAAGGGCACTTCAGGTTAGCTCCCATGAGAAAATGCATGCAAAATGTCCCAGATTACCCAAATTCACTTGTGTGTGTTCACTTGTGCGTTGTCCCTGTTTACCAGTAAAGCCAAGTCAAACATGGAACAATAGAAGCTGTCCAAGCGTGCATGCAAACCAGTGAGCTTTGACTGAAATTAAATCGATCAGTCTAATCTGTTCTTTTGGCCTTCCTGGGAGCAGTTTTTGACGAAGTTGTCAACAGAACGAGGTCCTTGATACCCTGAGCCCTTAATCTCCTCGTTACGGGAAAGCATTGTGAACTCATAACAAGGGAGGGGAGATGTCCTTCCAACTCTGTAACCACAACTTGTTGCTCGCAATTCGACTGCGTTCCCAGGGGCATGGGTGCAATGTGTGTGAACAGCGTAAACTGGGGATATCGTCATCGGTTTGGGACTCCATAAACTTCTGTCCGTCAAACGATTCTAAGAAAAGCTTTTAAGTCATGCATTGAAACAGAATCTGAGACCAGTAACTACCCTGAAGCTAAAACCTATCACTCAGAGTCGGTTAGGATGAACATTTCCTGGAAAACTCCTTTCAGCCAATGTTGATCTGTTGATAGATGGGACCCTCAAAGCTTTGTGGAGTGTGTTTCAAGAAGCACCAAGCCAATTGAAGGAACATCTTATATTGGATATTGGATAAATAAAATTGCATGTGATTAGGGTATGAGATGTCAGAAAAGTGTATAATAGGATGAGGCTGTAAGAGTGTGTATTTGTGTGACTGTGTAATTGTGTGACTGTGTAATTGTGTGAAGATTTAAGAGCTGGTGCAATAGAACCCGACTAAATTGTTGAGCCAATATGAATCATAACCCCTGTTGGATTATAACACCTTCAATATCCTCTTAGGGGATTTGGCCTTTGCATTGGGGGTAAAGAATATTTTAGGTGACTGAATATGAAATAATATTATAAATAGTACGTCTAAAGAACATATTTAGTTTTTTTAATTGTTCTTTCAATACATTTCCAATGCAGGAAAATATCCTATTTGTATACACTTATACTTGTTCAATCAACCTGTCCAATTGAATCCAAATGGTCCTGAACTCAGTGCAAGACTGCTACCACAGTGTTAGCTTTACACTGGTTACTAGGGGTGGGAATCTTCTGGTACCTCACGATTGAATTTGATTCTTGGGATCAGGATTCAATAAAAATTTGATTCATGATTTTTACTACAAAAAAAAAGTATATATATATATATATATATATATATATATATACACATCACATTTTTATTTTATTTTTTATCTATGTGAATTGCGAGAAGACTGAATCGCGATTCAAATATGAATTGTTCTTTTCACCCATGCCTACTGGTTAACAGTACAGTTTAGAATTGTTTTAAAGATTTGACTGATCACTTTCAAAGGATGGCAAGGAGCCAGAGAGCAGCCTGGGGTTCCTCTCAGACGCTTGTCTGGACTGAAGACCAGGGAGTCTGAAGACCAGACCAGGGAGTCTGAAGACCAGACCAGGGACGTCACGCCACAGCCGTGCCCCCCCCTGTTGTGTTTGGTTCTGCCCTGTCATAGTGTTTCCCTGTCGTTGTCTTCACCTGTCTCGTTAGCTTCATTGTGTCCACCTGTGTGTCGTTAGGTTCTGTGTATTTAGGTTCCTGTTTTGTGTCCAGTCTTGGTCATGTCCTTGCTTTTCCTGTCTGCGTGAGTACCCCTGCTTCCCGTTTTTTGATAATGAAAACCCTGTTATTGAAGCGATGTCTCTCGTCTTTCCTGCGTTTGGGTCCTACCCCACCTCACACCCTGACAAGAGGGCTTCACGTATTAAAGATTGCGCAGCTTTCATACCCGGATATGGCGTACGGCCAAAACTCAAAGTACCTACGCACAGAAATATTCACACGTATAAAACAGGTCATACGCAAGGTCCAGTGCACCTTTCCTTTATAAATCACAATCAAAGTGATATTGACCGCACGTGAACGAGCCACTGACCCCACCTTGCCTCTTCCCATAAATGAATATGCAGATGGCCTGAAAATGACTCCCGAGGTCATTTCTTTATCTGAATTAAAATAGCTTACAAAAAGATGTCACAGACTGTGAGATCAAGGTTCTAACGACAGAGGTGGGGGCGAGAAAATGTGTCAACATTGTATTAGCAAGAAAATAAAGTCGGTGGAGTGGACAACTGTGACTATTTGCACCCTTTCTTGTTTTTAACCTGTAACCTGTAACACTGTATGTTTTTTGAATAATCAACGTCATACACGTATGACAGTAAGTGTAGCGGAAACTGAATTTTTTTATGTTTGGTGGGTTTCGGTAGCCTGACGTTGTCATACTCATAATTCTAGTCAGAATATGAGTCTGAGAACTCTCCGTTGGGCTTTGAGTACGGAGCGTGTTTCAACCGAGCTCGTAAAACAAATGCCTCTACGCTCAATTGGATAGACCTACAACCAATCAGAGCAACGTATTCTGTTATTTGTTGAAAACAAATTCAACCCAAGGGCTCTTTCGTGACGTTGTTGATTACGTTACTGTTGATCATCTGTCCATCATCGTATAAATCCCGCCCTGGCAATTTCATTGGTCCGTCCCGATTCTGGGTTTTCTGTAGTTGTCCCCAATACGAGACCCTCCAGACCCAACTTCCCGAACACATTTTTTTGTGGGCGGGAGAAGTTGGGCTGGCAGCCAGGCTTCGGCACTTTTCAGTTAGAATTTGCCACGTCACAGAGCCAGACAAGACTTTGCGGACGGTCCGCACATTCTCACGTCTGCTCAAAAGTTTCCGTGACGGCCCGCACATTCTCACGTCAAGTACATTTTTATACATCACACCGTGTACGTGAAAACCAGCATACGCAAGCTTTTCATGCGTACGCAACGTTTAAACATGAGGCCCCAGGAGTGCCTGGTGTTTATCAGTTAGGCTACCAACGCTGGGGAATGCCTGGCAAGAGGACGACAGACCAGACAGATGGATGTTGTTGCTTCTTTTAAATCTCTAATATTAATATTTTATAGACTTGCTTTTGCTAAATGGTTCTTTATTATTAATGGTAATTGTTTGATGTTTTTCCTGTTATTTTACTGTTGCCTGTACTGTGCCTTAATGTGAGCAAATGATCAGCTGCCGTTAATCAAAAAGTCCAGAGTCCTGAATAAGATTGGTTGTCTCATGAACAAATAGACGGAACATTTTGTCTAGCCTCCGCAAACCACTTACGTAAACACAGGACAGTGTAAACTTAGCCTGTCCCTTTTACAAGCAACTGGGACACCCACTGCATGACAGTCACGGTGGCATTTAAGTCTGATTCATGCAGGGACGAAGGCCAATGAAAACAACAAAAATAATCATGTTAAGCATCGTTTACACACCGTTTTCCCCTCGCTTATGTAGACAGGATTATTTTCACTTCAAAGTTCACTTCAAAGAGGCAGGTGTCCATGCCTCTTCCTAACCTTAAATCACCTTCACAAGAACACCTTGTAAAAAAAAAAAAACACACACACATTCTCTACAATGCAAACAACACTTAAAATCTTAACTCTCGTAACAGAACCTCTATTCATGTTTTGCCGTAGACCTGTGTGCAGTCCCTCACAGGCATTTAACAGTGGGTTAGTATTTGTTGATTGTTTTCTTATGACATTCATAGGATAGGGATGGTTCACTAATTTGAAGATGAAAACAGTTTCTGCCAAATCAATCAACAACTAAGCCGTTTCTCAATCAGCATAGCATATTGGCAAAACATCACAATTCAACTTCACCAATATTGACCAAGACTTGACTTTAGACAGGTGGTTCTTTTTTTGAGGAATTTAACAACTTTATTTTTCAGATGGGTGTAACATGACATTCAGAGAGCCCACCCCCCCCCTCCTGGTAATCCTTCCCCTCCTGTCTGTACATGGACAAAGGCTCAATTTGTTCAGCTATGTTCCTACTCATCCACAACACAGCACTGTGGAGCCGTGGAAGGAACAGAGAAGAAAAAAAAGGCTGTCCCAGAACAACGTGTTCTTAGAATCTGTGTCAGAAATACTGCTAAGTAAATAATGGAGTCCTGCCAATAATATGCACTCGGACCACCAGCACCTGTAGCAGACCAAAACGAAACGCGCGCGCACACACCTTCACACACACCTTCACGCACACACCTTCACACACACACACCTTTACTCGCACACACACACACACGCAAAACACACGCACATATACACCTTCAAACACGCGTGGACACACCTTCACACACACACGCATACACCTTCACACACACGCACGCATACACCTTCAAACACACACGCACGCATACACCTTCAAACACACACGCACGCATACACCTTCAAACACACACGCACGCATACACCTTCACACACACGCACGCATACACCTTCAAACACACACGCACGCATACACCTTCAAACACACACGCACGCATACACCTTTAAACACACACAGATTAATTCTAAACCACTGTGAGACCCAGAAACATACACACACGCACAAAGAAACAGTTGTGGAAACATTCTCTGTCTCATTAAGTGTCACAAACACAACCGTTTATTGAATTCCTGTGTTGTAACCCCCCGCACATGAATACGGGCACACAATCCTGTAAAAATCCCTTGTGTTATGTTTCTCTCTCTCTCGCTCGCGCGCATACACACATCAACACACACACAAAATTTTGGCACCCTTTGCCAAGGAATAGAATCTGAACTGAACGTTCTCCAGCGACCCAGATTTGGCTCATGCAGCGGAATCCTGTCCCTCACCTCCTCATAGATCCCCTCTCACCAAAGCAGCAGAGCCTTGCCGTAGACCGTTCTGGAGGAGGCCTTGGGATCCTCTCCCCTGTCCCATTGGCTCAACTCCCAATGTGTGAAACAGTACAGAGTGCAAGTATTAGCTTAAGTGTCAACTTTTGCATCTTGGATGAGAAAAAGAAAAATAATGTGTGTGTGTGGGGAGGGGAGAGGGGTCATAGGGTGGAAATAAAAGAAAATATCTAAATAAGTAATTAGTCAAAAGAGTAAAAGAGACATGTCGTGAATAGCAGTGCTGGGAATATACTGTGTTCATTTGAAGGCCTTTCATCGTCAGGTGGTTGATGAGAGAGAGAGGACGTTATGTTCCCCCCCACTCTGCTGAAGGCAGCTTATAAGATGAATTCAACAACCACCCTCCCTCTCATCTGAAGCTTCCACTCCATCGCCACGGTACCCACCCCATTTACAGCGTTGCCACAAAACACAAACACTAGTTATGGTTGTATTTTGAGTCAGATGTGTTTCCAACAAAATGAGAGCCGTGTGTCGTAAGGGGACCGTTTTACATGAGATTATGTCAAGTTTGCTCAAGAACATCAAGCAATAAAAGAACAGTCGATGACGTTTCTGTGGATAAGCACTCGTACTTTGTTCAAATACCTCTGCTACTTAGCTGCTTAGTTCATTTGAATTGAAATGTGCTCCTCGTCAAATACAAAATCCTCGTTTTGTTTGGAATAGCTGACTGATGTTTTAATCCCTTTACCAAAACAAAAACAAGTGGCAAGCGTCAACATCCATTCATTGAATTCAACCAATCTCCTATGGTTGGAAAGGGAAAAGCTTTTATACAACAAGTTCAACAAGAGTACGTGAAACAACAGTTGGCAGAGTGACAATCATATGCGCAAGGTTTGTATTTCTCTGTGTTTCATTCCATGCTTTATCAGAAGAGCACAGGCCCGGTTCAAAGAACTGTCAGAGGTACTCTGGAGCTAAACAGGGAATGCTAAAGGCTTCAGAGCTCACTGTGGCGATCCTTAATGTGGGGTAAGACAGTAACTAAAGGGGTTCTTCACCGAAGAACTCTGTGCCTCTTCATGTTAACTTTATTTTAGAATTAACACAGGCACATCATTTCATTTAAGATAACTTGACTGGCCTCTCATTTTCAAATGTCAATCATGATTAAAACAATGATTGAGTTTTATTACAATGTCAACGAACATGATTTTGTCAGCAGAATGCCGCGGCTCTCAAATACAGAGTTTTCACTCTATATTGCGTCTGTTCCTTAACGGAGATGTGAAACATAGGATACAATTGTGCTTGAAGAAGGAAATCTGGATTGAATGTTTTATGGGACAAAAAGGGATGAGTGATTTGCAAAGCTTTTTACAAGGTGCGCTGGTCCCGGATATATCCCATGTCCCTCTGGGTCATTGACATCATGTGGCCTCAAACATCTGGAAGATTTGTGGTGAGAGGATGAAAAATAAGTAAAACCTGCAGTCGATATTGTCTTAGAGGAGGACATTGGTGAAGGATCTGATTCAGCATCACTGAGACACTACAGATATAGTGATGGAATGTGTGCAGAGTGTGCTGTACATGGAAACAAGGTAAAATGTCAGCTTTGGAGGTCTCCCCCTATCTTGTTAGCCATCACTGGCTGTTTCATCCTTCAGGGACTTCAGGCCAAAGTGTGTTCAGGAGTCAGGTGGCTGAGCAGTTAAGGAATCGGGCTAGTAATCAGAAGGTCCTCGGGCAAGGCACTTCACCCTACTTGCCTCGGGGGAATGTCCCTGTACTTTAAGTTGCTTTGGATAAGAGTGTCTGCTAAATGACTAAATGTAAATGTAATGTTCACAGCGATTTAAAAACCACAAAGGAACTTCAATTAAACTGTGACAACCATGTTGATTTTACAACATTCGATTTCCACATTTAATAGGAAATAACATGGACCTTTAACATGAACACTTAACCTTGAGGAACATCAGATTGAAGATTTTGAATGAAATTATAACCTTGTTGAAAGGAGATTTTTGTCTCCAAGTCTTATCTCATTCTCCCACCTAAGCACATCATAGTCCATTTTTACAGTACATTTGGTCCAGTGTACACAGAACACTTCCATTGCTTTCAATGAATCTTTCTTTGAAATGTATATTTTTCAAAGTCAGATGAATTTTTTCACAAACAAGCAAAGGAATATTGGTGTTATGAGAAGATTCACATCCCTTCTGCTTCCTGTGTACCTAAGGCATCTTAGTAAGAACAATGATATCACACACACAGAACCCTGTGCAGACCGGATTGCAAATTGATTAACACCGGCAATGAACGTTGACCTGCAGAAGATTGATAAACAAAAAGAGAACATTGTTACTGTAAACAAACAAAGCCATGTCTGTGTGTCACAAGCTCTGTTTTTGGCCAAAGGAGGGATTAAATAATTCAATTGTAATCAATGTTTAAATGGGGAGCAGTGGGACAATGGAGCTCAGACATAGGCAAAGCTTTGAAGGCCCGAGCACTGATACAGACATTAAACGATGCCTGACACCCATTTAGTTAAAGAATATAAGTTTGTTAAGATTGTCCAACGCGTTTGTAGTCAACACGACTTATTACGACTTACGTCTTAGCATTAAAGTTCACCTCCAACTCAGCTTAATCAGAAAATGGAAGATATCCATGGGGTGTAATTCAAATGTGGTTATTCATTAGCCAAAGTGAACGGGGGTTGCATTATTCAATAAAGTGGTCTCATGAAAGTACTGTTGATGTTTAATCTTTTTGTTATCCACACAAATGTGCTTAATTAAGTGAGAGTAAAGGGCCATTGTTTACCAACCATGGTAGCTGTGTCTAATGGATGTTTTGACTGCCTCAAAATTGGGTTCAAGGTCACGCAAGAAGTTCTAGTGTCACGCCATCCCTTAATGAGAGCCCCTCATAGCAGGCGATATAGTAGCCACCCTCCAAATGAGCGATTTGTCTGAAAAGCACCACAGTGCTTACCATCCATAAACAATTGACAACATTCTCATTAGATCTCTTTAAACAGTTGAAGGTTGTCTAGGAACTGCTGCTGAACAGTGATCACATTAGGGTAATTGAGAGATGTCGATCCATAACTATTTGTGGCCCTGTGCAACACAACCATGTCAAGCTTGTTTGATGGGAACAATTTGACATCTGTAAAATAACAAGCCATCATAGCTATGCTGTGACTCAGCCTGGCCAGAGTAAAACATTTTAAATATTTTACAGCTTTCAGAAAACTTCAGAATGTGATCTTGGAGATATGATATGCTTTTTTGTAGGTCACCATGTGTAGTTGCAGTGGACCTATACGTTTCTGGTACCACGGCTGACCTACATTTCTTTTTCTCTTTTTCTTCTCGGGGAAAGAGAGGGGCGTTTTTTTTCTGACGCAGAGTTAAAGAAACATACAGGCATAAACCAGAGTTTTCTAAAGTTAATGCTTAGGCAAAGCCGCAAGAACCACTGTATTGAGTGCACCAGGATGCCTCCATCAACATCAAATCTAGTATTACGTCTATGTGACATGCTGCCTGTGATATGCTGCAGGTAGCGTGCCGCCTATGACATGCTACCTGTGACATACTGCAGGTAGCATGCTGCCTGTGACATGCTGCCAGTGACATACTGCAGGTAGCATGCTGCCTGTGACATGCTACCTGTGACATACTGCAGGTAGCATGCTGCCTGTGACATGGTGCCTGTGACATGCTGCCTGTGACATGCTGCAGGTAGCATGCTGCCCGTGACATGCTGCCTGTGACATGCTGCAGGTAGCATGCTGCCTGTGACATGCTACCTGTGACATTCTGCAGGTAGCATGCTGCCTGTGACATGCTACCTGTGACATGCTACCTGTGACATGCTGCAGGTAGCATGCTGCCTGTGACATGCTGCCTGTGACATGCTGCCTGTGACATGCTGCCTGTGACATGCTGCCTGTGACATGCTGCCTGTGACATGCTGCCTAATTTAGAATACATTTCAATGGCTGACGTTTTAAACATTTAGTGGACGCTTTCATCCAAAGTAAACTTTTTTGAGTTTACATGACTGATTATTGTGGTTTAAATGATTAGGCAAAAAAAAATATTATAAAAAATACATTGTATACGGCTGAAATACACAGGGGCCTTCCTCTAGATAGTCAAGCTTCCAGTGTTTGATTTATTTAAAGTTTTTGTTTGCAACTGGCTACCTGATGGATTGGTCAATCAATTTACCATCCATAGGCTGGTATGGATATAGTCCAATGTACAATCTGTAAAGGCTTGGGTAGAATGAAAAGGATTGGTTGGGTGGCTAAAGTCAAGCAACTATGTCTTCCAAGAAAACGGTGCCTTGTTTTCTTAATTTTAGGCACGCCCTTTTCACCTTTCACATTACAACTATTGTTGCATTATTGCTATAAAATATTCTATATATTATTTGAAAATACATTTTAAATATTGTTATGGCTCTTATTATTTTCTAATTTGTGGTACATTTCCCCAACCCACGTTTCCATTGTCATTGGACTTTCACAAACACTGTAAATGTCTCCCATTTCATTTCAGGACATTTGTCACGACGTTTCGTTCTGAAAAGAACTAGGACTCCTTTTGCAGAAAGCTTGGTCAAGGTGTTCTGACACGCTTAACACACACTACAAGCTCAGCCATATCTAATCTATTTTTTCTCCAACTCCTCAAATGAGCAACAGGTGGTGAAGATGACGCAGAACCTCTGTCACCGAAGCACAAAAGCACGTTACACTCAATAATGTTACAGATGCCATGAAAGAGCCTTGAACATGAACTTCCCGACCCCTACAGACGACAATTAATGTTAAAGCTCACTTCTGCACCATAGACTAACACAGACCAGACTCCTCTCATGAGCGTGAAGATTGTGTTAACCCACTCGTGTACTCCAGGACTGTAGCAACAATATACTGTTTACAAGCAGCCATTCAGTAGGATGCCCCTTGCATGCCCCTTACCAATGCAACATACATCAACATCTCCTCGAGTCATTGAGGAAATCCTGCACGTTAACAGGATTACAGGAGATTTTAAAATCCCACTGGAACCAGCGGAATTTCGAAGACTTATTTACGCAGTTTATATTGTGAAGGAATGGTGTGACGTTTTTTCCCACGAGGAAAAGATGATTGGCTATTCATCTGATTGCACAACAATGTTTTGCGAAATCCAGAACTGGAAATTAGTAGTTTTTACTGGGGAGAAGTTCACTGGAGAAGGCCTTGAATTCAGAGACTTCCAAACCAGTTTAGCAGCTGTCCTGGAACCAAGAAGGAGCCAGTTAGCATGACTGTTGGCTACAGGAAAGGAGCCAGTTAGCATGACTGTTGGCTACAGGAAAGGAGCCAGTTAGCATGACTGTTGGCTCCAGGAAAGGAGCCAGTTAGCATGACTGTTGGCTCCAGGAAAGGAGCCAGTTAGGATGACTGTTGGCTCCAGGAAAGGAGCCAGTTAGGATGACTGTTGGCTCCAGGAAAGGAGCCAGTTAGCATGACTGTTGGCTCCAGGAAAGGAGCCAGTTAGCATGACTGTTGGCTCCAGGAAAGGAGCCAGTTAGCATGACTGTTGGCTCCAGGAAAGGAGCCAGTTAGCATGACTGTTGGCTCCAGGAAAGGAGCCAGTTAGCATGACTGTTGGCTCCAGGAAAGGAGCCAGTTAGCATGACTGTTGGCTCCAGGAAAGGAGCCAGTTAGCATGACTGTTGGCTCCAGGAAAGGAGCCAGTTAGCATGACTGTTGGCTCCAGGAAAGGAGCCAGTTAGCATGACTGTTGGCTCCAGGAAAGGAGCCAGTTAGCATGACTGTTGGCTCCAGGAAATGAGCCAGTTAGCATGACTGTTGGCTCCAGGGAAGGAGCCAGTTAGCATGACTGTTGGCTCCAGGAAAGGAGCCAGTTAGCATGACTGTTGGCTCCAGGAAAGGAGCCAGTTAGCATGACTGTTGGCTCCAGGAAAGGAGCCAGTTAGCATGACTGTTGGCTCCAGGAAAGGAGCCAGTTAGCATGACTGTTGGCTCCAGGAAAGGAGCCAGTTAGCATGACTGTTGGCTCCAGGAAAGGAGCCAGTTAGCATGACTGTTGGCTCCAGGAAAGGAGCCAGTTAGCATGACTGTTGGCTCCAGGAAAGGAGCCAGTTAGGATGACTGTTGGCTCCAGGAAAGGAGCCAGTTAGGATGACTGTTGGCTACAGGGAAGGCTAGCCCATGGAGGGAGGAGAGCTTGCTCCTCCTCTATTATAGAGAGGCAAGAGGAAGATCGAAATGTAAAAAGAGAGGAATTGGTTGAAGTAAACCATAACAAATGTCAATAGGCCTATCATTTATATATATAAAAAATAATATTCTCATTTTTGAGAAAAGACTTGTTGAGTGGGGGTGGGGTGAAGAGAAGTGATGGTGGTGATGGTGATGGTAGTGATGGTGGTGCAGGTGGTGATGATGATGGTTGGTGATGATGGCGGTGATGGTGATGATGATGGTGGTGGTGGTGATGATGATGGTGATGATGATGGTGATGGTGGTGATGATGGTGGTGATAATGGTGGTGATGATGGTGGTGATGATGATGGTTGGTGATGATGGCGGTGATGGTGATGATGGTGGTGATGATGGTGGTTGGTGATGGTGATGATGGTGGTGATAATGATGGTGGTGATGATGATGGTGATGATGGCGGTGATGGTGGTGATGATGATGGTTGGTGATGGTGGTGATGATGGTGGTGATGATGATGGTTGGTGATGGTGATGATGGTGGTGGTGATGATGGTGATGATGGTGATGATGATGGTGGTGATGATGGTGGTGATGATGGTGGTGATGATGATGGTGGTGATGATGATGATGGTGGTGATGATGGTGGTGATGATGGTGGTGATGATGGTGATGGTGATGATGGCAGTGATGATGATGGTGATGATGGCGGTGATGATGATGGTGGTGATGATGATGGTGATGGTTATGGTAGTGATGGTGATGGTAGTGATGGTGGTGAAGGTGGTGATGGTGATGGTGATGATGATGGTGGTGGTGGTGATGATGATGGTGATGATGGTGATGATGATGATGATGATGATGATGGTGGTGATAATGGTGGTGATGATGGTGGTTGGTGATGGTGATGATGATGGTGGTGGTGATGATGGCGGTGATGGTGGTGATGGTGATGGTGGTGATGGTGGTGATGGTGATGATGATGGTGGTGGTGATGATGGTGGTGATGATGATGGTTGGTGATGGTGATGATGGTGGTGATGATGATGGTGGTGATGATGATGGTGGTGATGATGGTGGTGATGATGATGGTGGTGATGATGGTGGTGATGATGGTGATGGTGATGATGGCAGTGATGATGATGGTGATGATGGCGGTGATGATGATGGTGATGATGGCGGTGATGGTGGTGATGGTATCAGGCCGGGGTTTTCAGGTACACACGCGGATAGCAGGTCAGGTGCAACATAGTTTATTCTAATTTAACAAAGGTATATTCCATGGTAGGATGGTTTAGTCTAACAAAAGGTAATCCACAAACAAAAGTACAATCCAAAAGGAAATAAGTATCCCCTTCGGTGTAGAAGCACACAACTAATACACGAACGGAAGGCATACTCACAACAAACTTCATGACAGAGTGAAGAGGGAAAGACACCCAGTGCTTAAATAGGAAGTGTTGATCACCGCAGGTGGAGCCCAGTGTAGAAGAATGTTAGTGCTAGGTGCTCTAGGGTGAGTGTCGCCCTCTAGAGGGCTGTTGGCCGTGCGCGGATGTGACAGATGGTGATGATGATGGTGGTGATGGTGGTGATGGTGGTGATGGTGGTGATGATGATGGTGGTGATGGTGGTGATGGTGATGATGATGATGGTGGTGGTGATGATGGGGGTGGTGGTGATGGTAGTGATGGTGATGATGATGGTGGTGGTGATGATGGGGGTGGTGATGATGGTGGTGATGGTGGTGGTGATGATGATGGTGATGGTGATGGTGGTGGTGATGGTGTTGGTGATGGTGTTGGTAATGGGGTGGGAGAGTATACTTGGAAGGCCTACTTGAGTCTGACAAATTGGTGGTAAAGCGATTCATAGTTCATCTATGTGATTCAGCACAGCAAATCTATAACGTGCAAATTGTAAATTGCTTTTAAATCACAAAAGAAAGCTGTCCATAGAAGCAGAGGAGATTGTCCAAATGTAAATTTTTCAGATATACTTGTTCCCTTTTTCCTTGAACAGTAGCTAGCTACTTGCGTTAGCAATCGAGCAGTTAGCTTGTTACGGCAGCCCTAAAGGATTGACACGGACGCAGAGAGGAGGATGGGGAAGACGATCTTGTTGATTATTTACTGTCACAGCCATTTCACACAATTTGGATTACGCAGGGGGGTGTTAGTGATGTTTCTGATTGGCTGGTAGAGGCCATTTAACTGTGTATAGCTCGAGACAGCTCTTAACTCGACAGAAAACTTCCCTTTGTATGCCTGCGCCTCCTCCATTCAGGGTAGGCCTATATAGTGGGACAAGTTATCCCATACCACTCAGCGTGAGAAATACAAGGTGTTGCGTGAGAGCGTGAGAAATGGATGATACGCGTGAGTCTCACGGCAAATGCGTGTAAAATTCACAATTCAACATGACGCCATGGGTTGGTTTTCAAATGTCCTCCCCAATTTGCTAAGTCACCAGCCGCCACTAGTCGACTACCACTACAAACCTGATCTAACACACTGCTTGATGTAGGTATCTCAAACTGGCGAATATCCTTCCTTTCCCAAAATATCCTAAACCCTGGTTTGATACAACTATCTCTGGAAGAGGGATCTATAACAATCTGTCATTATGTTTTAGGAATAGGCTACTTTTGATCTGTGCTACTTAATTGTCCTGTTTGGGAACAAAAGCCATTCACAGGTCAAGTACAACTTCTATTGGAAACAGTTGCATCCTCATCAAGCTTTCTGTAGCTTAAATGATGAATGTGGGAATTCTTCAAACAAACTGATTGCTTCCAGTTCTTGCACCTCTGTACAAAGACACAACTTAGTTGTAGACCTTCTACCTTCTCAACCCTGGTCCTCAGGAATCCCCTGTTCTGCACGTTCTAGATGTTTCCCTGCTCCAACACACCTGATCCAAAAGAATGGGTTGTTATCTAGCTATGCGGAAGCCTAGTAACAACCATTCATTTAAATCAAGTTGAATCAAGTGTGTCGGAACAGGGAAACATCTGGGCTTTTGACTCTGGACTTGGACAACAGGTGGCGGGGTTGAGTCAGACAATGGTCACCTTAAGTGGGCTGATCTGCATCTGTGTTGACTTCAATACAAACACATGTAAAACTTGTGTGTGTGTACCCTAAATCACATTTCATACCATCGTTCTCAGGGATAGTCCTTATCTCAATATGTCTTTAGTTTTTTACTCACGTGCTGGTCTACATATGTTATCCTTCTACAACAAACTGAAGCCTACGGTACCTGTAAAATCGGAACTGTTTATGTATTCATCTGCATTTAGTTCTTCTCTTGTTTTAAGTTGCCACATTATTATGACACACACAGAATTATGGTGCACACACATACATTCATTACGTAAAACAGATTTGGGACCAGCAGAAAAATAATTTTTTCTCTCGCTGATTCTCACCGACTGATTTGTCCATGCACTTGCAACAAAGCCCTTTCTCTTATGGCAAATGTATGGACTGTGGAATTATGTACTGTAAGAAAACAAGAGTCCTTTTTGTTTACCCAACAGTCTTTCAATCTAGTGTAGCCTCAACCTAGTTACACTTTAACTTCAACAAAACCCTGGTAAGTGTGTCATTATGTCCGGCTGTGAGACCCCTGCTGTTTTGTCTTTTGTGTGCGAAAGCAGATAGAAAAAGAGAGGGAGAGAGAGAGAGACATCAAAAAACCAGAAGAAGCGAGAGAGGGAAAAAGGCACAATTTCTAGCATGAAATAAGCATTACCCTAAATCTTGTTTTAACAGCAGCCTCAAGCACTGCATGTGACTCTGCACAGCGTGATGTCAGTGAGACCCACATACACACCACACAGAATGGAATCTAAATATGGAGATTCATACACCATTGTTCTCATGGAGGTCAGAATCTGTGGATCAAAGTAAGCCACTGGCTGAGTTGAAAGAGGTTCAGACCACCGATGTTTGGTAGCGTATTTGACCACAATGACCTCGGTGACCCCTGTTTGAATGTTTTTTCTCTGAAAAGGTTTCATTAGGCTAATTGTATTTATGCTATTTCTCATGTTAGCCTGACAGGCCAACAGAATACCTGCATATTGTACATTGTGTTCTGTGGACCCCGTCAACCAATCAATACTCTCAAATTCCTTGCTTCTGTAACTCAAGCTTGTTTTGAAAACAACCAAAAGACTACTAATCATCAGTGCAACTGTATACGCACTTATCTTCCTTCTTTACCTGCTGGTTCAACCTGTCACATGGATCTTTTGCGCCTACGCAGGACAGAGCGTCGTGAGCGATGAAGACGTGTGAGTTCCGGGCTTACACGGTCCGCTGACTGTGTACATGTTGGGAGACAGTTGAAGAAAATGACGATTTCGCGGTGGGATGCCAGGACGTCATACGATGTATAGAACTTTTGTCACGGTGGCGGAACCCATGAAGAGAGGCTTAGGTATCCTTGACGACTGAGTCAACGTCAGACAACCAATCAGAGAGAGAATTACGTTGCAGCACTCGTCAGAGCTTTGCGATTGGCTACCGGAGGAGGGGATCCCTCACTGAACTTCTCCTTTCTTTCAGAGTTTTCCTGGGAGTCTTTACTTGTCTTCCTTGAGGGTCTTGGGTTGATTTAGGTGCAGTTCAATGGGCATAATGTGAAGCCCTCTGTGACATTGCTTGTAAAAAGGGCTATACAAATAAAATGGGATATAACAAGCTAAGCCTGTTTAGATGACTTGGTCAGACAGTGTTTCTCCCTGGTTCACGCTGTTTATAAAGGCGTACACTGAAGGACCCACGGTCTCACTCTCATTCACTCCAGTGCTGAAACGACGACTGTGATATTGATGAAATTCATAGGATTTCAATTACCCATCATAAAATGATGCAAATCGAAATAGTAGGTGGCCAGCTCCAAAATTCAATTAAATCACTTTTGAACCTTTTATGTATGAAGAAATTACTGTCTTGTATTCTAGCTAGTTGATTATTTATTAGTTATACATTGCATACTGTACAGTATTTTGGGCCCCTTTAAGGAATATTATGGGAGAGAAACACTAATTGAATATCTCTAAACATGATGTTAATATTCATGAAGAAACTTGCTTTCCCCACTTGCAGGGCTCCCATCGTCTCCCTCTTGGGACCAGTCTGGGTACTGCATGTTCAATCAGTCAGATAAACGAAAACTGCCTAGTGATGTTCCTGGATATAATCACAAAAACATCTTCAATGGCCTCCATGTCCAGTTCTTAGAAATAACGGTTATGTGAATTCCTGGAGCTATTAAAGTGGTCAGGGACTGTTGTGCATTTCCCCTGTGCCAGCCACAACTTAATCAGTGTCATTGGCTTGGCTGGACCAGAGTCTCCTTTCAGTATTGTCAGGCTGAAAAGCTTCGGCTGTCAGAGATGGCCTTTGTTGTGCAGTGCTCCGCTCGACGCGCTGGCAATGGAAACAGGCCCGTTTCGGCTGGGCAGTGCCATGCCGTGTCAAATCCAGCGTGGGATGGGCAAGGACAAACGCGATCCTGTAGGGTCACACATGCAGTTGACCTCTCTATCTGTGTTTTAGCCTTTAAGCTGAAGGGACATCCCCCTCTGCCAGGTGAGGTCCAGAGAAGATCACGACAGATCAGCAGCGAGGAAGAGGGCAGGTCAGACATGTGAGACCAAGCCCACGTTGTTCCTCCTGTTCCCGTCTGCAACGTCGGGTTGTCGCTCCTCAGCGGCGTGACACGATTACGAGAAAGGGGGTTAGTGCATTAATGTGACCTTTCACCCCCACCTCCCCTCTTTAAATCTCCAATTGCCCCCCGCCCCCCTCTCCTCAGTAAGTCCTAATCAGGTTGCAGGTCCTAATCACATCCCCTGAAATCCCTAGCTTCTCTTTGACTTTCATCCATCTCCATGTTCCGATGGATATGAGAGGCTTTGGAAAGTTTACATCATACTTAATGAGTCAGAGGTCAAGCTTGAGTTGCTAATACCAGCATCGCCACTCCGTCCTAATACCGTTGCTAATGCATCAGTGAGTTCTCAGTCTGGTCTGCTCTTGTGCGCTGACCTGTGTCGGGTGATCTGGGTCAAGGGGTCGACCGGAGTCCTGTCGGGCGACGTGCTCGGCCTTTGAACCGGAAAGGCGTCCATCATCTTGTTTCGGAGGAACTGCAGTGGTCGCCGCACAACGCCAAAGCTTCCTTTGATCGTGACCACCGTGTAAGTGGCTTCTCAGCGCAGTAATTTACAGCAACAACGTTGTTACTTGGTGCAAACAAAAATCAAGTGAAAACGATTTACATACTAATGCCACTTGTTCGTGTTAAAGAGGTGCAGAAGAGAAAGGGAGGAGGGGATTACGATGTTGTTAGGGATTGTGTAAATCAAGCATGAAACAACACACCTGAAAAAAATTGGCTTCAATTGACTTTTTTTTCTCCTTTCCCTCCCTCTCTCCCGCTCCCTCCCCCATTTCAAGATCAAGAGGACTATGCAGAAAGGGGTTAAGAGGGTGCGTCGCTCTGGATAAGAGCGTCTGCTGCTAAATGACGAAATGAGGAGTACGTGTTCAAAACACACAGACACTGAAATGCCTCTGAGGTCGACTCTGCTGGCTTTAACACCTGACCTGAAGAAGTCTCGCTCAGTCTTGGTGAAACAATGCTCACTGCCCTCACCTTTGACCCTGTGCCAGCGCTGAATCTGTGGTCAAGGGCGGGGTGATTGATGAACTGCTTCATAGGCCAGACAGACACCTTTTGTGCTGTGTGTGTGAGTAGGGGTTAGGGGGATGAGGTTGTGTGGTAGAGGATGGATTTGAACAGGGGGGTTTGTACAAGCTACCCCAAACATGGTGTAAACCCCTCCAGACAATGTCCTCCCACTCTGATAGGTTCAGTTCAGCGGCACAGTGTTTGCCCCCTCCACCCCTACACAATAGGGTCCTGTATAGTTTACAGTATATACATGCCCTGGGTGGCGGCTAATTGCTCTGGGATAACTGCTGCTTGAGTGAAGCTATTATATTTATAGCTTTCATTCAGCACACAGACACACCTTCCACGCAAACACACACACACACAATTCTCATCTAGTTTCCGACAATTAGGGGGAACTGTGGAGAGGATGGGAGAGAGAAACGAGTGAAAGAGAGAGAAAGGAGTTGCGAAAAGGAGGACACACACACACACACTCCAAGAGGGAATTATCAACAATTAGGGGAAAAGAGAGAGGGGGAGGAATAGAGAGAAAGAGAGGGGTGGGGTAGCCTAAGAGGCGGTGTATTTGAGGGGTGGGGGTGGGGGGGCGAGGGGGTTCCTGCCTCTGCTACTCTAAACTGCTGTAAAACTTTGGCCATTGGGCGCAGATTAGATCTCTCTCTCCATAGTCCCTCCCCTCCCCAGCAGCTTGCTCTATATATACACTTGAGAGAGAGAGCAGAGCCCTGTGTACTGTACTAACCTCCACTCTTCCTCCTCCACGAGTAGGTGTGCAGTGTGTTGGGTGTTACAGTGCCTGTGTGTCTGTGAGTGTGTGCTTCTGCGTGTGTGAGCAAGAGAGAGGGCGAGAGAGGCATCTTGTTACTGGTCTGTTCTAGACACCTTCCACTCTGTGACAGAGAACAACAAAACAAGAGGAGAAAGCCACACACAGAAGAAGAAGAAGAAGAAGAAGAGAGAGAGAGTTGGTTGCAAGAACCTTGGAAGAGCCTCTTCCAACACCTGGTCTTCTTTTCCTGACGTCTCCCTCTCCTGACGTTTCCCTCTCCTGACGTCTGTGCGTTACCATGGAAGACTATGCGCTGCCCTTCTGGCTTTACATGGGAGTGATGTCTGTGTTTGTCGGCGGAGCCATCAAGAAAGTGCTGGCTTCCCACATCAGCGCCGTGCCAACGCTGGTGGCCTGGCTCAGTGCCACAGTGCTGGTGGAGAGACTGTGGACCTTCTGCATGCCCGCGGTACTGGTGCTGGCTGCCCTCTGCCTCGCCTGCTGCCTCTACTCTGTCAGGACTGCCCCGATGCCCGCGCTGCCTGCCGAGGGCAAGGTCGTATTCATCACAGGTAAGGCAAACCTTCCTTTTTGACTAACGAGTTGTGGCTGAGGTTATTCTTGTGGAATGCTTATCTTGGCCTCCAGTCTGAATCTGATTGTTTGTGTGTGTGTTTATCTCACTCTCAATCTTTGTTGTGTATCTCTCCCTTCCTCTGTGTAGTTTTAGAAATATAAATGTCTCTGTTTGGAATCTTTTTATTATAAAGTTATCGCAAGTGCAACATTTCCTAGATTTTAAAGCTATAGATGTCAAGAACTCTTTATTTGTGTTCAGCCTCGTTCGTGTTCTTAGCTATGTTAAGAGGCGTAAGCACCTGTGCCCTAAAACTGACACTTAAAAAAACTTTCGCTTCCAAGTCTTATCATGATCAAAGTGCTGGGTTGCTTGAGTTCACACGGTGTACAGTAAATTTCCATATGAACGTTCTGTATGTGTGTATCCTGTTCTGCCCTGAGATTGTGCGAAGATCACCGGCTGTGTTTGTTCCAGTTCAACAGGGTATCATTCAACGAGTCTGACAATAATTGTCCCTGATTAGATATGTCCCAGTTTTCTGAGTTAAAAGCAAGAGAAAAGGGGAGAGAGAGGGAGGGAGAGAGATTACTCCGTTAAATAAGTGCTTTGTCATGCACCAGCACATGGCAACACTTGGCATTCAGCAAATAGCTGGCTATCAAGACTCTACACCATAACACTAATTGCATAATGTTAAACGTTGAAATATTATGTACATTTCAGTCAGGCGCTATGTAAATCTATAGTAGTAATCGCATTTTGCAAGATTGTGTAATAATCAATTATTGTAAACGTCCAAGTGGTTTAAGGGGCTCAACTGATCAGTGAACTAATCCACTGCTGAGATCTATATGATTACATAAGACCTTTGTTATGTTATGTCGAGATTGGGCCAAGGGACCTTTATAATCAGTGTCAGTCTACGTTGGAGTGTGATTGTGCATGCGTGTGGGACGCAGAAACAGCGAGAAAGGGAGAGAGATTATGGGGATATTGAATGAGAGAGAAAGAAAGATAATGATCTAATTTTATTGTTACTTCGTGGATGCCTTTTGTGCATGTGTGAGTATTAACTTTATCCCATGCATGTAGCAATTGTCTCACCACAAACATTTTTTTTCCTCCTCCTACTTCTTAAAGGTATGGTTTTCTTGTTTGTTTTACGTCAGTAAGTAAACATTTTGTTTCTTCTGAACTTGTAAAGTACATTACCATCAACAACCCTGCCACGCTAAAGGAAATAATTCATTTGATTTGTCAACCCTGTCTGATATAACTCGAGTGATTTTAAGTTACACACGGTAACACTTCTAGGAGTAACACCAACCGTGGTCCCTCTCCTCGCTTGAATAGTTTGTATGTCAACACTGTGAACCGTTGGCCAAATGATGCCTTATCTCGCTGGCCTTGGCACAAGCTGGCACACATATTCATTCCTAACTGCTATTAGGCTGACTGAGATAACAAACTCGCTAAGGGAAGTTGAAAGAGGTAACTTTAATACAAGGTCTAAAAATAAAGGTAAATATTATCACTGGTCTCCAAAGCAACTTTGTTTTCGACCAAATGTTAAATGTTGATGTTTGAAACTGATGTTTAAACTTGATGTTTGAACTTAATTTTTCAGCTCTACCTTATTGGGGTGAGGGCTCTGTGCCGGATTAATCATATACTGTATGAGATCAAGTTATACTGAGACAAATATCCAGACTCACCGCAGACCATACTGGCCCGGCATCCCCACAGAGAATCCGTCTAGTGGCATGGTAACAGACTTAAATCCGACAACAGTCAGTTAAACCTAATCTCTTTTTTTTCGCATATCATGCCACTGACACCCCCACCTCAACACACACTTATTTACACACTTACAGAGTCAGGACAGACATACTGCATGCACACACACACAAATTAAAAGACTCTGGACTTAGCAACAAAGTACTTTTGGGCTGAAATGACAAGTCAGCCAACAGAGTTAGTGCCCCCCACTGGCTAACTGCTAACTTTATCTCTTAATCCCAACCAACCTGGACCAAAGCATCATAAGTTACTATGGTCCACAACAAAATGAACTACCAAAGTGCACGACTGACATACAGTAGTTAGCATCACACCTACATGTATATTGAAAAAAAAAAAAGTTGAAATGGTCAAACCATGTCAACAGAAAGACAGGGCAGTCGTCCAACTCGGTTAATTGTTTGCCCCCAAAGCTTCAATAAACCACTCAAGGGTCACTCTGGCATTAAGACAAGTGTGGGGGGGGGGGGGGGGGAACTCTCTAAACCTCTTACAAAGCCAACTGAAGTACAATAGAAAAATCTGGCATTCCTTTTATGATGAAGGTCTCTGAAGTTACACACTGGCTGACTGAGCAATTTCTCTGTTCCACCTTCTCATCCAGCCCTCAGAAGTTTGCAGGTTCAAGGTTAAAAAAACAAGCTGAGGAATGAAAATACTTTAAATTTGTGCATGGAGTATTACCATCGTGTTTTGCATGTGGGCAATTTGTGAACAGTCTTGAAGAACATTTTCAAACATGAGTTTGTTTAAGAGTTTGAAGCCAAATATTGTCCAAGAGGAGGAATTCCCCCAAGGATTAATTTGACTTTCCCTAGTTGGACTTCAGTGGCTCTTAAAACAAGAACGGCCATTTTCCTTGGAGGTGCTTGGAAAATTGTCTTGCATCAGCAATTTCTGTTCTGGTTGAGGGAACTTATTGATGGCGATACCCCATGCAACTCTTCCCTAATATGTAGAATAATTCCCCTTTAACATGTAACCACATTTACAAGAGACTTTTACACACTACAGAGATGCCAGAGCCTGTAGACCTTAGAGACTCTAGGCCAACAGTGACTAATAAAGACACGATATATCACTGTGTCTATGTTTCCCACGTGGAGATCTTAAGGTTCATAACAGCTGCGTGGCACAACCGAGATGTCTTGAGAACTAGAGAAACCCAACTGATAGAACAGTATCATGAACCGTGAAGGAGTAGAGGGCTGAGACGCAGGGATGTGTTAACATACTGTGCGATGGCTCGACCTGCTCTGCTCTTGGGTGTGGAGAACAACCTCCTTTTACGAGTCGACAAGAAGTGCAGATTGTCTTTCTAACGGGTGCATCGAGAACCCTGACATCATCCGGTTTCCCACCGCTTGAAAACCCCTGTTCAGGCTACGGTAGCTTGCTAACGCTGGTCAGCGATACATCGTGTTCCCGTTCTGCGAATTAAACAAAAGCCTGGTCTTCCCAACCGTTTTTTAATACTGAGATTTCCTGAACACACTCATCCCTTGAGAAATGTATCAGTCTAATAAGACGCTCTTGTCCTCAAAAGGACATATGGTCTGTTTTGAATCCTTTCAAAATAGAACACACATTAGTTTTTTCTTCTAGCGCGCACCCTGTAAATAACCCCTCAGGCAAAGCTGAATCTCCCAGGTGGTTCCTATCGCAGATAAACTTGTGACAACCTGCCCCTCCCCTTTTGTCCAGGAGTTGTTTGAGGACAGGGCTTGTAATTTCACACCCTCTCGCTTTATTCGCCCCCTCCCCCCTGCCCTCTCTCGCTCCCTCTTTCTCCAAACTCTTGGCCGATTGCCGCCTGTTGCGTTGGCAGGATTCCATGACGACCTCATGGTTTTCACACTTCGGTCACCCTGCCTGTGGCGTCACAAGCCACCTGATGAAGCCCTTCATCTGGACAGTGTCTGGACTTGACAACTACATGCAAGGAGGAACCAACTGAGGACGTGCAAATTGTACCGTTTTTTCCAGTCATTTCGTCACACGTTCACTCTGAATGCCTCAAAACGTACCTACCCTTCCTTCTCTCTCCCAAGATTCTTTCTGGTCCAAGATGGAGGGCATGTGAGGGCCACCATGGTCACCATGGTCACCCAGAGACAGATGTGTGGCCTTCCCTCCGTATGCTTGCCCCTGACAGCGGACACTTAACCATCTCCGCATGGTGCCTTGCTTGTTTTTCAGTTTGGGGAGGCCTCTTTTAGCGAAAAAGCAAGCTGTTGCACAACAGCGTTTCCTTCAGAAAGATGATTCGCTGCCCCTACCAAGCCTCCGGACTGAAACCAGTCCACATATCCCCTCTCGGATCAGCGCTCGTTCCCAACGGCAACCCTACGCCGCGAAGCTACTGAAGGCTTCTCATGTTCCCTGGGGGCCCAGTGAAATATGCCTGCCTTCGTGTCCTTAAAAAGGTAGGGTATGGGAAGAGATGAAGAGGGTGGAACACCAGCCTCCCCTTACTCTCCCTCCCTCCCTCTCCCCCTCTCTCTCTCTCTCTCTCTCCCCGTCTCCGTCCCCTTCCCCCTCCCCCTCCCCCTCCCCCTCCCCCTCCCTCTCCCTCTCCCTCTCCCCCTCTCTCTCCCTCTCCCTCTCCCTCTCCCCCTCTCCCTCTTACTCTCCTCCTCCATCCCTCCATCTGTGAAAGGATGGGGCTTGGGAAAGACAGCTGCAGAAGGGGCTCTCCCCCTTCACATGTGTTTCAGAGGCAGGAGAAGTCGACCAGCCCTCAGACTTCAGAACCGGTGTAACAAGAGCCGCCTCCTTGCTTTCTCCCTCCCGCTACACTCCAGCATTCTGGGACAGAGGGAGTGTGTGGGTGTGGTCAAGGAGAAGAAGAATGTGTGTGTGTGTTTGTGTGTGGTCTAAGTGGAAGAGGAGAATGAGAGGTGTGGTTATGTAGTATGCATGAAGCCACAGACATATGGGGTCAATACTTCTGTGTATACCGAGCGTCGAATATAAGAAATTAATTTACAATGTATAATATGTATAATACATATAATACAATGTATGTATAATATGTGTGTGTGTGTGTCAGACTTTGGCCAACATCAGCATGAATAATGAAAAGTTAGGAAAATAAGTGTAGCGATATAGTAAGTGATGATCACGTTCCGTAAAAGAAGCTCTCATTGCTGGGCCTCTCATGGTACACTCGTTGAGAGAGATCTTGGTTTGACACTGCCAATGTGAAGATCCTATTTGGTTTCAACAGGATCATCCTGCCCAAGAAGCCGATCTCACAGGAGGTGGACAAGTGACAGACTATTTCTGCTTCTGGCCCTGGCAAAGGCAAACAACAGAGAAGTATTTTCAGTTGCATCAAGCGGATGGGGAGTTGAGGGGTCAACTTGAGGCCGAGTTGGATAGAAAGAGAAAGAGAGCCCTTCGAGCCCATCCTATCGGTTGTTCAAACATGCCAGAAAACTCAGATATTCGTGTGGGCAAAAAGTCACACACACATAAAATCAGGCGCACATAAAAGTACAGGCGCGAACAAACACACGTTTTTTGTTAGCTCGTCTCTGCAGCGTCGTCATTCCACGAAGCCAGATTCCTCAAACCTGAGTACTCAGAACCCTGGTTCTGCTCTTCAACGGTAAGTCAACATGGCACTCTACGTGGTCCGTGTTTGTTCAGCACAGCAGTACCCACGTTGTGTTTAACCACCCCATCCCGTTTGCTGCCCAGGACCCTGGCGCGCTCTTTTACTCAATGTCCTTGGAGAATTTCCAGTAGTGAGTCCCGAGCAGAAAGATCCAGTGAACCTTTCTCCAAATATATCCTTCACTCAGCTCTCTCTCTTTCCCTTTGTTTCACACACGTTGTTTATACGGTGAAAAGATGTATGCACGCACAACCAATACATGTATGTTCAAACACAAACACACCTGCAAACAGAGGACAGGATAGAGAGGGCTATGACATCATTTTAAACTGTTCTTTTAGAAATACATTGTAATCTAGTTTGGTGTAATACTGTAGGTGCATGGTTAACATTTTTAAGAGAGAGACATTGTAACAGATAACCAAGTAATCATTTGTTGGGCCCTGGAGGGGTCTGTGTGTGTGCGTGTATGCATGTGTGCGTGTGTGTGTGTGTGTGTGTGTGCGTGTGTGCGTGTGTGTGTGTGTATGCATGTGTGCGTGCGTGTGTGTGTGTGTGTGTGTGTGCGTGTATGCATGTGTGCGTGCGTGTGTGCGTGTGCGTGTGTGTGTGTGTATGCATGTGTGTGTGTGTGTGTGTAAGGAGGGGTTATTCTCTTTCCAAGATGATAGAACACAACCAGCTAACTGATAAGGATCCCCGTCCTTAGAAGAGATAAGGTGAGTCAGAAGCACGTCCCTAGACAGTCTCTGAGCGAGGGAGGAATGGAGAGATAGAAAGAGGAGGGAGGAGGAAGGGAGAGATGGAGAGATAGAAAGAGGAGGGAGGAGGAAGGGAGAGATGGAGAGATAGAAAGAGGAGGGAGGAGGAAGGGAGAGATGGAGAGATAGAAAGAGGAGGGAGGAGGAAGGGAGAGATAGAGAGATAGAAAGAGGAGGGAGGAGGAAGGGAGAGATGGAGAGATAGAAGGAGGAAGGGAGAGATGGAGAGATAGAAGGAGGAGTAGAGACAGGAGAGGAGGACTCTAGGGTTCGCTGCTGGAAACAAGATTCAGGTGAGAGGTGAGAGAGAACACATGTCATTTCACATTCACACATGCATACGTACATTTATACGAACTTATTACATAAATACATTTGAGTACTTACATACTTGCTTACAGTACATGCATACAAAAACACAAAATCCTTCTGGTAGTCCTTCAGTTGTTCCAACAATCGAATCTCTTTTGAGCCACTGGCTGAGACAACATGACGAGTTGTGTAGCTGACAGAAACAAATGTGTTCCTTCCTTCCAAAAAGGACACCCTTGATACCCATTCATTTACTACCCCAAGTGGTACTGTACAAAGGGCTCCTCAGTACCTTGTATTTGATTACAGATTATGATTGCGGGAGTAAAAGAGTAAAAGAATGATTGCAATCTCGTGTTTTAACCTCTGGATGTTTACAGTTTGCTCACTCGTGCACTGGGGAAGTGCCCTGGGTGCTCTAAAGATGTTTTGATCGATATTCATTAAAAGTGAGCCAATGAGTACGTGATGGGAGCCGTGCCAAGGCTGAGGGTGGTCATTCATCTCATAGGATGCCACAATAAAGTCAGCTCTATTTCCCATGGCATCTGTTTCATGTCCCCCGCCACATTCCAAAATGGTATCTCCCGTTTGTGTTTCCCGTGGGCCGTAAAAGAGACTATTAAAACGTCGGCACAAATCATCTCAGCAGCTGCCCTTCTCTAATCCAAGCCAAAGAGTTTTCAATCAGCTTTGTACTCTCATGAACATGAATGAATCATTCATTTTTATACGGAGTTTAGCAGTTGTTGAAGCGTGTCTTATCTGCATTATCAACTCGATCCTTCCTCTTATGTTGTATGTGATAAGAGATTATGTGCTTTTGGCATGTGGTATTTTTTTAGTGTCACTTGTTGAACATTGCACTTGCTCGGACCAGAACCTTTTGTGCGTGATGTAAGATCTGCTGAACTTTATTTATAATGCTAGAATGGAAATGATGACTGATTTGGGGTCCATAGTTCATGGGCGACTTGCAAGTCAGGACTTGTCCGTGGTGCATTTACATAGTGTTCTAGGGAATAGCTCTCAACCCTTTTCACACACAATTTCTAATAGTTACAAATAAACAGTATCCATGAAAATGTGACCTTCTGCGATTCACGATAGATATTCATGGCAGGAATATATAGCCGTTTTTATATGCTGTGATTCCTTGCAAATGGAGTGGTTTGTTGTTGGAGCTTTTGACCGATTGCATTACTTTCCAAGACACAAATGTACTAAATACTGCTACCCGACCAGAACAGCGCCCCCTGGCTGCCAGGAGGACACGTTTTGTCTGCCCCCAATACAAGAATACCTTTGACTAAGTGAGTCTCTATGTCCCCAGGTTGCGACTCCGGCTTCGGGAATGCAGCCGCACGAAATCTGGACGAGCTGGGTTTCGAAGTGTTCGCCACGGTGCTGGATTTGTCAGGGGAGGGGGCCAGAGACCTCAAGAGGACCTGCTCCCCGCGCCTCACCCTCCTCCAGGTGGACATCACCCAGCCACAGCAGGTCCAGCAGGCCCTACTGGACACAAAGGCTAAACTGGGACTCAGAGGTATGTCAAACTCCTGGTCCAACCCTTCCTGAAAATGCATTCAGGGGAACATACATGTACACAGGCATGCGTGTTGTAAACAAGCACATGTGCATGGGTACATGTGCGAGAACATGTATGCAAACCACACACACAGACAAACCACACACATACACAGACAAACCAAACACACACATACACCGACAAACCACACACACACACAGACAAACCACACACACACACAGACAAACCACACACATACACAGACAAACCACACACATACACAGACAAACCACACAAACACATACACAGACAAACCACACACACACACACACAGACAAACCACACACACACAGACAAACCACACACACACACACACACACAGACAAACCACACACACACAGACAAACCACACACACACAGACAAACCACACACACACAGACAAACCACACACACACACTACAAATAATTGGTACAACCTGAAGGCGCATAGAGTTAATTCCCACTCAGGATTCTTTCTAATGCCCTCAATGAAAGACGAGGACAAAGATTTTCTGCTGAGATTATTCTGAAGCACATGTTTGTTTATGCTTGTGCCTTTCGACTGTTTACTTTGGCTGTGAATCCTCTTTCCTGATTTTGGAAGAAAAGCCCCAATTTGGGAGGGGGGGGGGGCATAATATACACCAAGAAGGCAAACACACTGTAATAATGTGAGGCCACTTTACCAGGAGCTGGGCTACGTCTGTGTTTACTATTGCAAATGTCATCTAAGGACATGGTGTGTGTGTATGTGTGTGTGTGTGTGTGTGTGTGTGTGCGTGTGTGTCCGGCACGTACTGTGTGTGTGTCACAGGTGTAATCAGAGAAGACGGAGGGAAAGGTCACTCACATGCTCTCTTACTCCTCTACTCTCACTGCTGGGGCCGTGTGGGGCTTGGCTGTGGATCAAGGGCACACTTTAATTTCTCTTGGCCACTGAACCCTACCCACACCACAGTGTCTGCAGGTTCTGCACTAATGGAGGAATGGAAGAGTAGTGGAGGTAAAAAGAAAAGGGTTATTTTAAGAATGACAGAAGGATTGAGAGTAGGGATCGATTATATTTCAATTAGCAGTGCCCCCCATCCAAAACCCATTTTCTCTAAGACCATGTGCTCAGAAGCTCAACACTTAAACTAAAAAGTATAATTCCCCTCACCAAGTTGACCAAAATGTTTTATTTGAGTAGTGATTGAAGCTCATTATGACTTGACAAACCTTTGAATGTATCTGCTGTCAGAAATTGTTGATGCATTCAATTTCATACACAGAATCTTTTCACTTTTAATGTACTTTTATGAACTGGAACAAAACAAATTGTGAAAGTTAACCTCGTTAGGTTATGTATCAAAATAGGACATTTATGAATAAGATGTTAGATGCTTGATGTACAGTTATTTTTAGTAGTTGTCACTGATCTAAATGGGCGCACAACACACAGACTTGCAGTTTGATTGACATGTCAGATTGTCACACACACACACACACACACACATGAACTCCAAAGAGATTGACCTGGAGGAACAGTTAGACGATCAGACCACCTGTGTTTGTGTACACATGCAACAGTCGTCCCTGCGCCACATAAGCACAGCTCTGAACACTAAAGAGGCTTGTTGACGCAAAAAGACACAACAGTAGGTATCACTCTGAAGGTATCATCTTAACGCGCCGAAGGGGTCAGATGGCTGAGCGGTTAGGGAATCGGGCTATTAATCAGAAGGTTGCCGGTTCGATTGCCGGCCTTGAAAAATGACGTTGTGTCCTTGGGCAAGGCACTTCACCATACTTGCCTCGGGGGGAATGTCCCTGTACTTACTGTAAGTCGCTCTGGATAAGAGCGTCTGCTAAATGACTAAATGTAAATGTGTCACAGCTTCTAAAAAGAAGAAACTCAGGCATAAAACAAGCCCAAGTCATTTCCAATCCCATTGAACCGTTGGGGATTACCAGGTGTCCTGCCCTTATGGATCAAGAGTTATAAATATAGGATGGAAATACCCTAATACTTCTGATCTGTGCATGCCTCTGTTGCGTAACCTGTCGAGACTTCCAACACCTTCTGTCTGCATTTTTTTCAGTCGGTTCAAGAGCTTCCTGATAACACGATTTAGCACGATCATCTCACTGACATGTAACTACGCTCTGTATTGCCAGGACAGTCGTCCTTTGTCTTCGACCAATCACGTCACCCCTACATACAATACTGTTCCAAGGAGAAACTGATATGGGTTTTCCGTGGGCTTGAGTTTGAATCTCCATTAGTCACCCAGTTCTAATTATGTTCTGGTTTTAAAGGGGCCAAAGGTTAGGGATCTCTCTGGGTGGGACATACAGGGACCTCCATATTCAGAGTGTCTTGTTGGTGCAATAGGCGTTCTCATACAACATCTACTTCTCAACTTTCCCCGACTGTCACTGCCAGTAAACAAAGGTGGGGGGGGAAATATCTTCTTACACCTCACCTCTGTTTTTGTATATTTCTCTCTCTTTCCCAATCTCTCTCACCCAACCCTCCACCCCCTCCCTCCATCCCTCCCCCCCCCTCCCTCCCTGCGTCCCTCTGTCCTTTCCTCCCTCCCTCTCTCCCTCCCTCCCTCCCTCCCTCCCTCCCTCCCTCCCTCCCTCCCTCCCTCCCTCCCTCCCTCCCTCCCTCCCTCCCTCCCTCCCTCCCTCCCTCCCTCCCTCCCTCCCTCCCTCCCTTCATCCCTCCCTCCCTCCCTCCCTCCCTCCCTTCATCCCTCCCTCCCCCCCCCTCCCTCCCTCCCTCCCTCCCTCCCTCCCTCCCTCCCTCCCTCCCTCCCTCCCTCCCTCCCTGCGTCCCTCTGTCCTTCCCTCCCTCTCTCCCTCCCTCCTTTCCCCAGTTTGGGACAGAATGTTCCTTCCCATTTTAAGTGTTTCTCCTCCTGTGTGTCACCCCCCCCGGTCTCACGCAGGGAACTGAACTGACAGCCTTTGCTGGGGGTGAGAGGAAACAAACTGCCGTTAAATGGTTAAGAAGGGATGTTTTGCAGACAAATCAGAGAGAACGAGAGAGAGGGGGAGTTTAAGATTTAAGGAGGATGATCTGAACACACCTCGAAACCTGCCGTCCTGACTGCACAGCATTATTTGTAGTTGTCCAGTGTTTTCGCTACCTAACAAAATAAAAAGAGTAGACACCTTTTCCTTTCTTTTAGATGTTACATCCGCCTGCCTCCATCTTCCCTCATGTTTTCATCAGCGTGCATATTTGCGAGATGCCACATAAATGTTCAGGATCAAACATGTTGGACAGCTTATCTTCTCGAATATACCCCACTAAAATGTATCAAATGTTTCTTGTGAAATGTTGAAGTTGCGTAACAGTCCTCCTGGCCAATATGTTGATCTTCGACACCTAAACCTTCTTAGTATTACTGTGCTAGTTTTGGGGCTGTCCAAATTGTTGTGTTGAGAGGCACAAATATTGTTGGAAAATCTTGCCGGATAATACAAACATTGTCCCTTATGTCAGAGTATCATCTCAAGGAATTTGTACAACCAAGAAAGACTGCCCCTCTGTGGAACATGCAAGAAAATGCACCTGAGTAACAGAAAAGAGCAGTTTGCTGTTATTGCTTTACCACTTAACTCAAACCGTGGAGTGGATGGTGTAGCATCACATTCAATTCGATTTACCGTCTCTCTCTCTCTCTTTCCATCTCTCTCTTTCCCTCTCTCTCTCTCTCTCTCTCTCTCTCTCTCTCTCTCTCTCTCTCTCTCTCCCTCTCCCTCTCCCTCTCTCTCTCTCTCTCTCTCTTCTCTCTCTCTCTCTCTCTCTCTCTCTCTCTCTCTCTCTCTCTCTCTCTCTCTCTCTCTCTCTCTCTCTCTCTCTCTCTCTCTCTCTCTCTCTCTCTCTCTTCTCGCAGGTCTTTGGGGGCTGGTGAACAATGCCGGCGTGTGCGTGAACTTTGGCGATGCCGAGCTGTCTCTGCTGTCAAACTTCCGTGGCTGCATGGAGGTCAACTTCTTTGGGACTCTGTTCGTCACCAAGACATTCCTCCCCCTCCTGCGCCTGGCCAAGGGACGCATCATCACCATCTCCAGCCCAGCGGGTGAGCGTGTGACCGCACACACCGCGACACACACACCACACAGCAGGAATGGACGTTTCCTTATACATGTCAGAGGTGTCCAATCCGCTTTTTGAAAGCGGTCATTCTGCCCCCCTCCCCCCCACACACACACATACACACTTTCCATTAAGAAAATTGTATTACATAACGGCAACCGCATCCTCAATAATTCAAAAGATTTGTCCCTGCCACATTGGAAAACAAACCCATGCCAATGCAGCATTGCTCACGCAAACGCACGCACAAACAGATGATATCACTTTGTCAGTCCTCAGTGATACATACATGTGCAGCAACTCTGTTGTCCTAATCAGCACTTTCTCTCCTTTCTCCTCCTTTCTCTCGTCATACTATGTATTGGAGGCAGCTGGGCATAACTAAGGTTCTTCTTTACTTTGCTGTGACTGATTACTACGATTTGAGATCATCTTAAAACTGTGAGGCATGAACATGAACTGCAGTGTGGGCACACATCATAACTAAAACATTTGGCTGCTGCCAAAGTTCAGTTAATGTTGGTCTTCCTAGCCAGCAATCAGCAAAAGAGTCTAATGTTGGCATGACCAGGGGCAAATCTAGGTTCCCACTTTTGGGGGGGCTGAGCCCCTAGATAAAACCTTTTTATTAAGCCTTATTTTTCCTGTGAACTAGCAAAACTAGGGGGGTCTGGGGGCATGTTCCCCCAGAAAACATTTTTTTACTTATCCTTTTAAATAGTGTCCTCTAGTCTAATGGGTTTTAGGAAGAGAAATTAACAAATTTAGATTTAAAATATGAAGAAGAAAAGAATTGGGGGGGGGGAGGGGCTAATGAAACTTTTGGGGGGGCTCCAGCTCCAAAATAGGGCTAGATACGCCCATGGTCATGATAGAGCAGAGGACTATATCTTACTCTGGGATACCAGGAAACATACATCAAAGCTATTCACAACTAGAGTCTTTCATTCAGCGAACGCCTTCAGGGCGAAAACATACATTTTTAAGAGTCTCAATCGGCCCACCTGTCTCCGATCCTATCCTCCCTTCCATGAAAGGCTGGAGGGGGAAGCCTCAACTTGGCACGCGCTGGGTCTTGCCTCTTATCTCTGCAACCATCTCTGGGACTGTCTTTATTCCTAAACTGCATCGCTCCCAGAAAACTGTAAACAAGGCTTCCTTTATATCAACCGGAGACGTCTCTCTCTCCTGAGTGTCTAGCCGTAGCCGTCCCATGTTTTGGGGTTGATTCAACCTGCCCCAGAGCTCTTCCTGACGTTGTGTTGAAACGGAGCCAAGCTGCGCTGCTACAGGGCTTGAACAGTTCTTTTGGAGGGAAATCTTTTTACAGTCAAACCTGCGTTGCCAGATGAATTATTTTGATAGCATATAATAACAGGTTGCATACCGACGATGTACATCGTGTTCTTTTTTATTGCAGTTATGGTTACCAAAGAACAATAAACAGGCATAATCTTTTCTGAGTAGCAGGTAATCTTTATTGGATAAAGACTGTGATTAAATGTAAGAAAATGACTTATATACAGTTTGTGTTGCTCCAAATTCACTGTAAGATAACTAAGGCCCACTGGATGATATAATGGTGTTGGCTCATTGCCTAGGTTGGATATAGTGTTGGTAATCCATTAAAGTACTTTGAGCGTTTGGTTGACTGCAAAGTAATCCCATAGCTTAACTGTGCCAGACAAGTTCAGTTAGGTTCAGCTCAAGTATTAGAAATGATTCAAAAGAGCGATGCAGTGTGCACTTAATAGCGACTTGTAGGCAAAATGTCTATATGAATATTGGTTAAGGGGTGTGAGTCTACTGTTTGCATGAAGAAAAGGAGTAGGTATTGCTTCCTTTCCCTCTGCACACCCTTGACTATCCTACGGATTCTGAATCCAAGTGTACTCCTTTCCCCTCAGGACAAGCTTCTAACTAAGGGTGTGTTTGCTTGTAGGAGACCAGCCGTTCCCATGCTTGGCGGCATACGGGGCGTCCAAGGCTGCCCTCAACCTCTTCATCAACACCCTGCGGCACGAGATGGAGCCCTGGGGGGTCAAAGTTTCCACCATCCTGCCATCCTCCTACAAGACAGGTGAGGGGGGGATGGAGGGGATGGGGGTGAGGGATGGGGTTGAGGGATGGGGGTGAGGGGGTTAAGGGATGGGGGCGATGGGGTTGAGGGATGGGGGTGATGGGGTTAAGGGATGGGGGAGATGGGGTTGAGGGATGGGGGAGATGGGGTAGATGGGGTTGAGGGATGGGGGTGATGGGGTTGAGGGATGGGGGGGATGGTGGTGAGGGATGGTGGTGAGGGATGGGGGTGATGGGGGTGAGGGATGGGGTGATGGGGGTGAGGGATGGGGGTGATGGGGTTGAGGGATGGGGTGATAGGGTTGAGGGATGGGGGTGATGGGGTTGAGGGCAAGTGGAAAGATTTGATGATAATAGCAGGTGGTGGATGGGGGGAGGGGTGAGGGTGTGTGGGTTTGCGGTTGCACCCACATTAAACTGTAGCTGGTAAACTGGATCCTCACAGCACTTTGAGGGTGGACACTTTAAGGCAGTGGTGGTCTAGACTTTTGCTGGACAGAATAAGTGTTGTCTGTGATGCAACCCATTAGTGGTTAGGGAACAGAAAACCACTTGAACATTGAACATCCCCACCGTACAAAGCACATTTAAATCCAGCAGATTTGCACTACTGAGGATCCGAAGTAAGAAAAAATGCTTAACAGAGCGTTTGAACCACTGTTGTTTACATATTTGGATCACAGGACACATCATCTCCTCTCTGTAACTGCCTTTTTTCCTCTCATTGACTTCAAGTTGTGGCCGGCCAACAGCAGTCCCTGAGGGTTAGAGAGTAGATGTCGGGACAAAGTGTGCCTGTACTTTGTTTACAGTTGTCTGTTTCCCACCAACCCATCATTCCTCTTCAGCCCTTGTTCACCTCATTATCCATTGTTGATGTGTTATCCCACGGCATAGACAACAATAGCACATAGTGAGAAATACGACTGGAGGGAGAGAGACCAACATCACTATCCTGCACGAGCAGCATGCCTCAGCTAGCTACGTAGGAGAAGATCAAAGCTGAACATTTTTGCCGTGTCGCCCCCCCCCCCCCACTTTTCTCAGGTCAGTCCAGTAACCAGGAATACTGGGAGAAACAGTTCAAGCACCTGGTCCAGAACCTGAGTCCTTCCCTCCTGGAGGAATACGGAGAGGATTACATGGAGGAGACCAAGGATCTGTTCCACAGCTACGCCAAGACAGCCAACGAAGACCTCAGCCCTGTGATCAACACCATCTCTGAGGCGCTCCTCTCTCCCCGGCCTCATGTTCGCTACTTCGCTGGCCCCGGTGTGGGACTCATGTACTTCATCTACAGTTACTTTCCCTTCAGCATCAGCGACAGGTTCCTCCAGAAACTGTTTGTCCGGAAGAAGCTGGCACCCCGGGCCTTGAGGAAGGAACACAGCCTGAGCTTAAATGGCCTGAACCACAATATAAACAATAACAACAACAACATCGAGAAAGTAGACAAGTAGTCTAAACCAGTGGTTCTCAACCCTGGTCCTCAGGGACCCCCAGTCCTGCATGTTTTAGATGTTTCCCTGCTCCAACACACCTGATTCAAATGAATGGGTCGTTATTTAGTTATGCAGAAGCCTGTTAACGACCATTCATTTGAATCAGGTGTGTTGGAGCAGGGAAACATCTAAAACTTTACTTGAGGAACAGGGTTGAGAACCACTGGTCTAAACTATAGATGTGTGTGTGAAAATATATATAAATGTGTTTACGAATCTGTAGGACCACTTCTGTAACAGGCTCATAGTGTTGTGTTTTGACGTACGTTTCGTTTTGTATATTTGTTTTTTACTTGTATATTGAATATGTATTATTGAAGGGATCATTGAATTGCACCAAAAGTTTTTTTGCGTGTGTTTTTTTTTGTCTTGTATAATATTACATGGCAGCCAGTGAGTGGGTTCTGTGTCAGAGAAGACAAGCCTAGAAGTCAACTAGCTTGGGATGGTTGAGCTATCTCCATGACAACAAACAATTAGGCTTAGGCTAGCCTTGTACCTGTGAGACACACACCTGTGGTCTATGACCCTGTGTACTGTATTAGGTGCTAGGCACAAGCTAGCTCAGTTACGAACACATTGTAGACTACAAACTTAATAAAATCTGCTTATAAAAACGCACATTTACTACTGGCAACAGCATATTGGTTTTTCACTGCATTCACAGACAACATACAAATACACACTGAAGACGTGCCTTGGTCGCAATCATTATGTATCATAACAATCATTATGACAGAAATGTATGTAGTGGAATTCATTTGTTTTGTTGCTGTTGTGGCTGATTTGAACTAGGCCCTATGGCCTGCTCTGAGTCATACAGTACAGAGCAAAAGACACAAACTTGGCCTTGTTTTTGTAAATATGTCATTATCAAGTTTTTTGATTAATGGATCCTAGAAATTGAATTTCAGATGTTGTTTGTACTTATGTGCATTTATTTTTATTTTTCACCTCACTGTTAACTTGTCACTTAAATCAGAATATTTTATGCCAAGTGTTTTTTATTTTTGGTTTTACACATGAATCACTTCAACTGTGAATTTTATATCACATCATGAAAAACGGATGAAAAAAACAAACAAACAACAATTGTTCACTTGGTTCGTTCTTTGATAGTATTAAAGTTGACTTTTTCAAACACTTGGACCGTCACTTTCCATAGCGCTGAGCTCAAACAGTGGGTTGTCTTTGTTTCCAAAAGGTTTGTTTTCTCACCAACTGACCCTCATACTCAAAACCAACCACCCATTTTTAATTCCCTCAATTAGCATTTGGCGGCTGGCTCTGCTAATTCCAGGATTTTTCCTCGTTCAATTACGCCTTGAGGTCATCGTGACATTTCTTATCAATTGTGTAATTGACAGGGAGGGGGAGGGAGGGGGGAGAGTTCTCAAAAAAAAAAAAACACCCCACCCCCACCACCCTCCACCCCCACCACCCTCCACCACCCTCCACCACCACCACCCTCCACCACCACCCAGCCAACTCTCTTCAACGAAAAACTCAATTAATCAACGCAAGAGCAGAACAATATTCAACACCTTCATCATACACACAGTGTAACACAGTCATACACACAGTGTAACACACAGTGTAACATACAGTGTAACTCAGTCATACACACAGTGTAACAGTCATACACACAGTGTAACAGTTACATCCCATGAGGGATCAGTGTGTGAAAGATACCAACCCGCACAGACCCACAAGTTTCAATCTTCAACAATGATCTAAAATTTGTTTTTAGAGGGTGATTCCATATTTATTAAAGATTGATTTTCAGCTTTTGTGCGAGTTCCACGTCTAGGAAAAAAAAACACATTTGCACAAAAATGTTCATAATTTGTCTGTTCAATTCACTTGTGGCGATCACTGAGCCGCAAGTTTTGCAAAAATATAAAAAGGATATGTTGAAATAATCTCCGGACATTCTGTAGTAATTCAACTCAAACAATATGCCAAAACCCCAATGTAATTACACTCCAGTGGTTTATATTACAGTTTCTTCCAGAGGAAAGGACCTGGGACAGACGCAGCAAGATCGTTACTTTAATTTCCATTTGGCTGGCCTGAACCTAATTCCTACTCTGCTCTATTTCCCTTGAAGGAATACTGAGTAGATATTTTGGCAGTATACCTAGCATTGTTGAAGTACAAAGAATACAATTCATAGTACCACTAAAAGAAAGCTACAGCACAATCTTGCCAAAAGCATGTGAAAGTCAAGGAAATAGACTGCATGGATCTCCATTAGACTGCATCAATGACCGCTGTGGGCACCAGTCTTTTCATTAGGAGTAAGCGTCTTAGTAGTCCATCCCCTTCCTTCAGACCACAGCTTCATCTCATACTTCCTGTCACAGAGAGCATCGCCGTCCTGCGGTGGATTTTCAGGTCCACCTCACTCCTCTCTGCCTCCGTTGTTCCCTAATAATAACTGAATCATTGTTCCGATTCAGGGCTTCTTCAATGGGTACTGAGGGTGTGTCTGCCAATGACCAGGAAGTGGGGTGTCGGAAGTCACAGGCTTTGTGTTAGTGGAGGCAGAAAGCTTTGTGTGCAGCAGAGTGCCCGTTTGGAGATTTTTTTTTTGATTCCTGCAGTTTCATAACAGTCTATCATAAATTCTTGAATTAACAAATCCTAATTTACTGTACGTGATCTATGTAATGCACTTACATTTGTTTACAAACGATATGTTTATTAATAATGTAAGTAAAAAGTAAGTATAAATAACCCAACAAACTCCCAAAGCTATCTAATCCTATGTTCAATATACCATGTCCAGTGTTCACTAGTAACCAATGTAAAAGCAGGGTAAGATGATAGGTGATGACAGAAGTCCCCTTCTAATTTCCATTCATGGCCTCCCCCGCTTTAGGAAAGTGTCCTCGCAGAACTGCATTAAATCCTGTGGCAGGAAAATTCCCAACATCTCCAGTGAACCCAATGCACTTTGATCCAGTTGGCTCCCTTACTTCCCCCTTTTTAAATTCAAGCAGTTGGCTAGAATCAAACGTACAGCGAGGTCATGTCACATGATTTCCTATCTAGCTGGATTCCAAAACCTGAAATAGCTGTGAGAGATCCATTCCTTTTATTTTTAATTTTTGATTTTGTTTGTATTTATTTTATTTATTTAAACCACTGCAAACCTGGCATCCAAACCTGTCCTGGTCCAGGAGTGCTAGTCTTGCTACAGTGGCAGTAGACCTCACTGTGGTGGTGCTGTAACACGAGAAGGAAGTGACATGGAATCCACTTCCAACTCAGTGAAGTAAGTATGGAGAAATGACAGGAGTTGTCAGTGGAGGTTTAGATGTTTAGCTTACCAGAGCCAACCACCACATTGTGCTGAAGAAAGCCTATGTAGGGCATAGGTCAGACGGTCGCTGTGTGTATAACAAAAGAACAATAGTGTTACGCAGATCAAATAAATACTGATGAAGTTGTAAGCCGACATCATCTCATCAAGGTCCAGTGGACTCGGAAAGACATGGCCTGAGTTGATTTTCCACACCAGCTTTTGTTTTGGTTCGAACACATACCAGCGTCACGCATGACGTACGTACACGCAAACACACGTGTTTGAGCACACTAACACGCATGCAGGTACGCACATGCATGTCCACTCCTCCCTCTCTCTCTCCCCCTCTCTCTCCCTCTCTCTCTCTCTCTCTCTCTCTCTCTCTTTCTCTGTCTCAAAAACAGGGAGACAGGAAATAATTAACTGGAGAGGGAATATTTTAAACAGGTATTAAACTTAATCCACAAAGGAGTGACCTGCATTAGGCGGCACTCAACTGTGGCTCACGATTGTTGTACTGAATACGCTGTTCTGTCAACGCAGGGAAAAAAGCAATGAGAGTCAAACTATCTAACACTCCTAATTATTTCTCTCCATCTTTATGTTCCTGCAAGTATTAATAACAATAAGTACGAAAGAAGCTGTTTCTGCTGTGGGGAGTTCAGTTCAGCAGAGCTGTTTTGGCTTGACATTCTCCCGGTACCAGCCAATCGCAAAGATGTTTTACAGAGCTCTTGTCAAACTTCAACATCGAGTTAAAAATGTTCATTTGATCTGGGGTTGTTTAACCTTACAGGAGTCCTGTCCCTTGTCATTTGTGTCAGAAACACGCGCCAAGTCGTCTCACCTCTTTACACAACCCAGTGCTCCGACAGCCCAAGGAACACAAGCTCACGTTACTGCACCAAACCAGACCACCCTCTCACAGTCATCTTAAATCAGCTCAGTGCAGCAGATCTAGCTGTTATACAAACATACACAGAAAAAGCCTGAGAGAGATCTGAACTACTAGCAGTGTTTATGAGTGTGGCCTAATCTAAACCAATGAGGTCTGTGGACTCCAGAAGTTATTGAGTTGATGGAAAAGAGTTACTTCAACATCTGTCTTGTTCACTTGGGCCGGATAGATCCTAGACCGCGAGGGGCTGGTTCCTGGAACAGAACGCTGCTTTCTAATTCCTAGTATCTTCTCTGAATGAGGGCACGTGACAGAGAACATTGCTGCGCACTGGCAGGAACCTACATCAATTGTTTTGTACAGCTGGCGAGAGCGTTTTGACTCGCTGGAGGAACTATGTTAAAAGGAACAAGTAAACTTTTCTTTTTTGGCTGGTGTTCAAAAGTGTAGTTCTGATACGGTATGAAGTACTCAGGTTTGGTAATTTACATTTACATTTTACATTTAGTCATTTAGCAGACGCTCTTATCCAGAGCGACTTACAGTAAGTACAGGGACATTCAGGGTGAAGTGCCTTGCCCAAGGACACAACGTCACTTGGCTTGGCCGGGAATCGAACTGGCAACCTTCAGATTACTAGCCCGATTCCCTAACCGCTCAGCCACCTGACTCCCTAATGACCATGATTTTGAAACGTTGCCGCTAACACGGATGTGTCAAAGTGCAGCCGTTTGTTGTCAACATTGTTGTGGGTTATTGAGTGTTGAGGGTTACCTGTGTCAGAGACAGGGGCGCCGTATTGGGGGGGGGGGGGAGTTTGGACAATTCCAAGTGCCCCTGACTGACAGAGGCCCCCAAAAATGGAAAAACTAATAGAAATTATAAACTTTTTTATTAATTAATTTATTTCACGGGGCCCAAAATTCCTGGCAGCACCCCTGTGTGGAAACAACAGAGAAGAGGAACAGCGGCCTACATACCCGTTTGCACGTTTTCTGACAAGGTCTCGTATAGGTTTCTGAAGACAGAGTCCAGAGGACGCCAGCCTGAGACTGGAGTGATGACTGGGAATCAGGATCAGAAAGGGTTTTATTCGCCTTGAAAGTTTGCAGACACAAGGAATTTACTTTGGCAGGAAGGTGCATACATTAAACATATAGGAGTCCTAAAACATGTGTGGTCTTGCTCAGTAACTTCTAGGGAATAAAGGTCAGGGATTACAAGAAATTGAGTAAGTACCTGTCACTGGAAGGTCTTCTCGGAGCCCCTAATGACTCATGATGAGCCATGGCATATGCGCTCGAGGAACAAGGTCGCCCCCACCCCCCCTCCACCTCCACCCCCCCTATCCTCTGTCAGGGAACAGAGTGCTCGCGACTACGACTGTCAGCCCCCATCGCTCTGTTTAGCCAAAAAACTATTGTTCTCTTTCTCAGTGTTTGTTTCTCCAAGCGTCATGCGGTAGACAAAGCCTGTGATTCAGGCAGAAGGTCTGGGGGACTCAAACCTTTAGGGTTAGCCAGCGGCAAGTTACCCTGCCCGGGACACAAAGAACCTCATCTGAAGGGATCCAAGTGGCCGAGTGCAAAGGGCCACAACAGCAATGGAGCGAAAAACAGAGGGGTGTGGGGAGGCGGGTGGGGGGTGATGAATACAAGAGAGAGGAAGAGAATCTGGACCGGGGCCGAGACCGATAGAGAACCAAAGATCGGGGGCAAATTGCGAGGAGGATTGCTGACATCAAGAATGACGTAGGCATTGTTTTATTTCCCTGCGGGCTTTAATTACTGATAAAAGGTTGGGGGCAAACACTTCATCAATAGCATTAACTTCATCCACTGCAGCTACAGAGAGGGGAAAACAATGCAAGGGCAAAATCAGCTGCTAGCCCTAATGGGGAGAGCAATGGTTTGAGCGCAACAGAAAGTCCATTCATTAGGCCATTCACCACACATGCACTATATTGACCCATGTCTCACATCCTATTCTGAATTCATAGGGCTTCGACATCATTCAGGGGTTATACAACGCTATTACACTGTTACAGTTTGCAGTCAGCCAACCAAGACAAGTTGTATAAGCCCCCCAAAAGTTGCGTAAGATCACGGCTGTCAGAGCGCTCACTGGTTACATTCACACATGCACGGAGGGATAATCGTGTGTAAACAACAATGTGCCTTAAAATGTCTTACCAATTGCATATACAAAAGCAAACACACTTACACTCATTCATGTGTATAACCCTTTATCTAACACTACTACACGTCGGGTGACATGTGTTTGGTCTGCCAGGTACTACGGCGGACTATCACCTGAGCCTTGCTGCGTGGAGTTTGCATGATCTCCCTCTCCACAAATAACCCCAATATGAAAACAAGCGGATTAGAACAGAAGGCTCCTGTCCTGTTTCTGACCAAGACAAAAGCATGAGGACTCGTCCGCTGATACAGCTGCATGCGGCTGCATGGAGGGAAAAATGCAGAAATTCTTTGGAGGACACTCCTTTGTGTGTGTGTGTGTGTGTGCGTGTGTGTGTTTGTGCGTGTGTGTGTGTGTGTTTGTGTGTGTGTTTGTGTGTGTGTTTGTGCGTGTGTGTGTGTGTGTTTGTGTGTGTGTGTTTGTGTGTGTGTGTGTTTGTGTGTGTGTGTGTGTGTTTGTGTGTGTGTTTGTGCGTGTGTGTGTTTGTGTGTGTTTGTGCGTGTGTGTGTGTTTGTGTGTGTGTGTGTGTGTGTGTGCGTGCGTGTGTGTGTGTTTGTGTGTTTGTGTGTGTGTGTGTGTGTGTGTGTGTTTGTGTGTGTGTGTGTGTGTTTGTGTGTGTGTGTTTGTGTGTGTTTGTGTGTGTGTGTGTGTGTGTGTGTGTGTGTGTTCTCGGTGTTGCCGCTCCCTGCATGTGTGAGCTTGTGTCAAACTGAATGTGTTTCTTCTTTTGCCTCGTTTGGACCCCCAGGACAGACGTCTTTGAGAATAGTATCAGGGGGGAAAGAAAGGGGTCAGAAGGGCCTCTCACTAAAATACCAATCAACTGACGACAGCTCAATCAAATGATATTTTGGTCTGTTGTCAGATACACACAAGCTACGTTATACAACCGTGCCAATGCTCAAACATGTCTTGCGGGGACTGTGGGAACTATAGATTTAATTGCATGTCCTAGGTATGTAAAGCAGGTTTGCTTGGTAACGACACAAGCATGGTGCTGTATATGCTTGAGTGTGTGGGTGATGGGGTTTGTATGTCTCTATTATGTGTTTCCAGCCCCTCAGGAGCAGTATGGAGTATGGGGCAAACAGGTGCTTGCTTGCTTGACTCAGCAAGTCGAGTTATGACACCTTTCATCGTAAGTCTCACCTGTGCTTGTTGAGAATTTCACCTCAGTTTGCATTGCATTCATGCTCCCAAACAGACATGAGACAGTCTGGAACTGTGTTTCCCCAGCACCCCCTGATGAAACCAATGGTATGTGTCTGAATCAGTCTTACATCCTTCTCCCACCACTAATTGCAAGAATTTGTAGTCCTAAGGGTGGAATCCAGAATACAATAAAATATTGACATGAGCCCTTAGAACCATCTGTTTTCATATCTCCAAGGAACATGGGTTTTGTTATATGGCACAGTGCTGGATTTGCATGTGTTTCTAAATGTTCCCATTTCTCGACGAGCACTCAAGTGAATGCAGCTCAAGGCAGCAGTTGCTGAGCAGAAATAAATAAATAAATACATGATTGGATGTGGCTGGATACGCTGTGAGCTTTCGGGTCTGGAGGGCATCTTTTAAGTGCCTATTATGAAGTCATTTCCTATAGATTCCACATTGATATGTAATTTTGACCTAGAAGGTCTCGAGAGAAGGACGCACGCACCTTTAGAATCTTCTCGCTCGCTGAACAGACATTTCAGTTAGCATGTCGAACAGTACATGTCACCTGTTTGATATACCCCTGAACTAAGTACAGGAATGTGAACTCAGGCATACAGGACAAAGGTAAAGAATTTTCTTTTTTTGTAACGGCTTTGGAAATACTGAAACCAAACGAGAACAGGGACCTTATCAAAGTAAAAGTCAGCACGATCGTTCCTACTTACGATGATCTCCAATTACAAGCACATAGGCCTAACATTAAAATCCCAACATGTTTTCAGGTCCAATAGCTTGACAGTGTTAAACAGTAAAAGACTACGCCAGTAACCTGACTGATTAGCATAGTGGCCCTATACTACTATTCAAGGGCGTAGCCATGGAGTCAACATTGGGGGGGACGAATTACATTTTTTATGATAATTTCGGACAGCGTGCGGGGTTGCCTGTCGTAGCCTAGCACATTTATATTTTTATATCAATATATTGGGGGGGATGTGATTACGGCCTTGCTACTATTATATACTACTACGCCTATTTAAGGTTTGTCAGCTAGGTCATTAGGTTACACGTCACAATCACCCCTTACTGTCAAATCTACGCCTTTGTCTTCCCCGTTACTTTTTATCCGCTTTCTCCGAAAGCCGGCATTGCATAACTAGTCTATGGATGTAGCCTACTTATTCCCCAGTAATTATGAATTTTAATGAGGACGAACTACATTTTTATGCGGCTGGAGGAAAGGAAGGGAAGACCGCTGTCATTTGAGGAGGACAACAACAAGTAGATGTGGGACTTTTAATAATTAGCCTAAGTCAAGACCCTCGACCTACACTAAACTCCACCGTTAGTGAGTACAATTTCCTACGCCATTTATGAAACTGCCTGACCTCTAGCGAAAACGACCTCTACCTTTCCTGACCCGTTTTTTACATCTAATTCTGACTGAGTATCAAATCAAATGCTTCCATTTACAAGCACCCAGGTGTTGACCTGACCAGACTACGATCGTAACATGGTTAGGAATAGAAACCAATCCAAACAAAATTCAGAATCGCACTCTAGGGTTCGCAATCAGGCTCTTTGGTCGGCATTGGCAGTTTATAAATAGAAATGACTTGATTAAATGTACATTTTATAAATCGAAGCTACAATACTTCCAAATCAGCGACGAATTATTTCATATTTTTTCGTGAATACTTAAGTGAAGTAGTGGTAAATGCAGGTAAAATTCATGCATGAGGAGTGACACCGCCATCTTCCGGCAATATTGTGAAATGTTGTTATTCCTATGGTTACTCCATTGTTTTGGGGAAATACAGGTTGTTAACGGCATAGTGTGGATGTCGAGTCATACATATGTAACTTGGTCTCGGATAAGAATAGGCTAGATTTAGCCATTTGTTTGGTCCCGTTTGGGTAGAATATCCAATGCAATTTCCTTTTATATCCTAATCGTTCTCATTTCCCATGTGAGTTCTCATTTAAGGTTAGGTAATTCGATGTATTGTATTACTACCACTACTAGCCCTACTATTAAACTTTTTTCGAAAAAGTTTTTAAACAATTGGAAACTATTTTCTTTCAAACTTTCTTTTTTAAGTTTCGAAAATATGTTTTCAACATTACGACAGCGATCAAAATATGTGACATATTGTGCCAAGGCAGACCCGGCAAAATGTTCTCTTTTGGCCGACACCTGGTTTCGAATACTAGTACACGTTCCCATCTCAAGCACTACCACTTCCAGTTACCCCAACTGAAAGGGAGGTCAAATATTCTGACGACGGCTATCAGGCCCAGATGTAGAAAAAACCTTTTAAAAGAAAACGTTTTGAAGGTCAAACATTCTGACGACAGCTATTAGGACCAGATGTGAAGTTTCACTACTCGAAAATATTTCAATTTGACGACAGTATAATGTCTGTACATTCGAAACCAAATTAGGCTACCTGTGCGACTCAACGTCACCATTCTATCTCTCCTTTAAATCATCCAGTCCATCGTTTCTCACAGACATAACCACTAAACCAGGAGATGGCGCTGTTGTACCCTTTCATGCAGACATTTAACCTGAACCAGAGCACCGTGCAAACTATTTCCATGGCTCTGACCTGAATTTATTTACACCGTTAGTTCAGTATTATAATATCCTGACTTTACTTTACTCGCGAAGAAAGGATTGCATAATTACGCACGGACTTGCATCTTGTTGTGTAGTTACGTTTTTTTCAATTCAAGCATCAAACCCACATAAATGACTCAAATGACAAATAATATTTGTATTTTTCCACTGGGTTTTGTTATTAATGATCCTTTATGTGTTGTTTTCTATTTCTGTGATAATTCAATATTATAGAAGCAGTTGAGAAACTGTAGGCCTATAAATCCGTGTCAAATATGTTGGGATTTGTGAAAATTACAACGCGACGATGTCCTGGCTACGAGTTAGGTTGGTTGTTAAATTAACAGCAAGTTCAACAGACGAGTTGGAGGACGGTAAATCAATGTAGCCGTTAATCATCACCGACTGATGAGATCAGTGCGGATGAGCGGTTAAAACTGAAGGAAGCTTGTCATTCTCGTGAAATCAACTATGACACATTTGACTCCACATGGCAACTTGATTGTGACGTCACGGTCAATGTAACAGTGTGGGGGTTGGAGACGCAAAGTATCAAACTCGCTAGCAAAGGGTGTACTGCAACAAGATTAGCTAGCTATATATTTTGCACACAACCGCTGTTTTGTATATTATTGTTCGTGTTGTGGGGCAGGACAGGACGATAAAATACACCCTACACAGTTGCAAAAAGAAGGGGAGATTACTATAAATGTTTGTAACTAGCCAGTTTGCTGTTTAAATGTACTAGCTACTGTAGTATACTGTAGTAGCCAACTGTCGTTTGTTGAGCTTACTTTTCCCGTCGCCGAACAAGAAGTTAAACTTTTCATAGCCATCAAAACCAGAGAACGTCGGTAACCTACCATTGCGTTTTACAGAGGATCTGACAGCTAACTAACATTGGCAATATCTGTACCGCAACGAGGGTAAGACTAATTTGAGTTCATACATGCTAGCTACTTTGTCTTCAACAAACTTTAACTGGTGTGGTTTAGCTGACGTAAGTACAGCATTTACAAGCTAGCAAAAGTCAGTTATTGGCATATCATAACTTCTCAGTGATTATAGGAAATCAGCTGATAGCTAGTAATACGTGTTTGAAGTTAATACATACAGTTACAGGGTCTACCCAAAGCAATATCACTTTTAGTGTGGCAATCCACATGAAGTATAAACACTAACCAAGTTAACCGTTTGCTAGCTATCGAATGAAGCTAGCTCGGGTAGGTGTCCCGTGTTTTGATGACTTGTTTTTCTGACAGTAAAGGGCTTCCCCCTTCCCCCAACAACCAGCTGTTTCAAAGACTGTGGTTGATTGGCGTGTAATCTGTTCAATGATAACGCTGATGTAGGCGTGGTTCGGTCTCGAACAGCCAATCACAATGAAATATGTGTTATTACATTAGTCACATTGTATCTCACAATGTCGGATGTGTAGAGTAAAAAGGAAGAAAGAGCTGTCGGGGATTGGGACGATTCTTGAGGTAAATTCAAAGTAATATCGTAATGAACGGAAAACATTTTTGGATTGGTTGTCTTCTGAATGTTAACGTTTTCGTTTCTGTTCGCTGGGTTGTCTGATAACAATGTTTCATTTATCAGAACAAAAGGAAGCTGTTGAGACAGGAAATGAAAAGCTGTCTGCGGATTTGCTTTGAAGAACCAGTGCGTGGCACAGTTCTCCAACTCAAATCATTGATGTGCATCGATTTAGAGATTAAAATATACCGATGTGGGAGGGTAAAGGTTATGCGTTGTTGGCAAGCTGACGATAGGCTTACTTGCAGTATTTGTTTGTTTAAGCAAACAGAATTGGCAACATTAAATCTGCATATTAGGCTAGTGGTGTAGTGGTGAGATTATTCGAAATTAAATAAATTTCAAAGCAGGTTCATTCATGGCAATGCCGCCTATACTGATACAGTAATTAATGGAATTCATAGTGTGCTAATAGAAAACTACCTGTAATCTTTTGGCTTGCATGCACGCAGTCACAGTCCCAGGCTGCCTACCCACTACGATGCCCAGCATGATTGATGATGCAGCACTGTAGACTCAATGGCCAAAAACTTAAATATAACAACTTTTAACATTTAAAAACTCCCTGTGCTGACAGTAACACCTAACTGCTTAACTGGGGGTTCATAGTTATGGTACACATGCTTTGTTAAGTAGTTTGTATGAGTATTATAGCCCCTTACAGTCATGCAGGCTAGACATTAGGTCAGTGTATGTTTGGGTGCTGACAGGTTCTCTATCAAGAGTTGTCATCGCGACGCAGAACAGCAATAACATCTGTAAAACAAATGGTTCAGTCTTAAAACCCCAACTTTAGATCCGGCTCTAGGTCATTTGTGTTTGTTTTTCTTTTGGTATCAATCTTCCATTATAGTCAAGGCAGAAGAATCTCCCTGTTTTTATTAAGCCCACTTTTCAAATGTGAAGACCAGGAACGTCGTTCTGGTCTTAAGGCTGTTGCCGTGGCTATCGTTGAGCTGCTCATCCTTGTAGATTTGATTCATGTGTAACGGAGGACATTTGATTGGGGTTGAGAGATTTGTTGCTATGTTTAAATAGGAGCTTTTGGCAAAGCCTAATCTGCAGGAGATCATGATTGATAATCGTTTTGTAATTAATCGTCCCCCATGATCCTTTGCACAGACACAGAATGTAAATAATGGACCGCATTGTGACAAGTCTTTACGGCCAAGTTGAACTTGGCATTTGTGATGAAGGCCTCTTAGCTTCCAGTGATGTATGAATGATGAAAGTGGTTCTATATCTTGATCTGTATGGTATCCAACCTTCTATCCAGATTAATGACCACCTTCAGATTAACAATGGATTACTTGCTTTTTTCTCTCTTTAGCCTCTCTCTATCTCTCTCACACACACTTTTCCTTTCTTGCTCTCATTCTCTTTCTTTCTCCTGTAGACTATTGCGACAAATTGGTCATAAATCTGCTTGATGATATCAGTGTTGTTCTGTTGGAGGTCCATAGATCTGACTAATATAGCTCCTCCCCTTCTGTCTCATGGAGAGCGGGGCTGTGTGGCCGTCCCAGATGGCTCCCCCCCCAACCAAATGCACTGTTACATCATCACACAGATCAGTATGATTATCATAGGAAGCTTGTGTCACATTAATGGCCGGCTCAGTCCTCTTCTGCCCATTTGAGCTGTTTTGTTTATGTGGCCTGCCTAGCAACTAGTAAGTCTGTGTTCAAAATGACACTTGTCAGAGAGCTGTGGGCTGTTTGATAGAAGTGATGATGTGGCTACAAGAAGACATGTTGTTCATTCTAGAATTCCTGTCAACGTTCCAGATCTTCATAGAATTGTGTTCCGTTATGATGTAACAATAAGACACCAGAATGTGTGTACTTGTAGTTTTCAGATTAGGTGAAAGTTCATTACCCTCTGCTACAAACAGCAGAATAGAGAAGAAAACAGCATAATTTCTGGACATTTACCAAAAACTTATTTTCAAACTCCCCCACTCAGCCATAACCAGTAGACAGATGTTTTGACAGCAGCGTTGATTGACTTCCACAGGAGGGATATGGCCCAAGAGACCAACCAGAGTCAGGGACCTCTGCTCTGCACCACCGGCTGTGGTTTCTACGGCAACCCGCGGAACAGCGGTATGTGCTCTGTGTGCTACAAAGACTTCCTGCAGAGACAGAACAGCAACGGAAGGGTGTCTCCCCCAGGTGAGACCTGAGGGGCTGTCGGTTTCACTGAGGGGGCTTAGAAGGCTGTTCTCGGCCTTGTGTGGTACTGGATCTGAGAGAGACCGGCGGGAGACCAGGGGGGGGGGTAGACTGACAGCTGTGATCACCGAGCAGTTTTCTTGTCTTTCCAGGGTCGTCCTCTGCATGCAGCAGCCGGGGAGAGGCTGTCCGAGCACAGTGCTCTGAGAGCAGTACTGTAGATGTACCCTCGGCCTCACCACACACGGACACAGCCTCAGGACACACCAGGTATGGTCGTCAAACGTGTATTATAGTATCTACAGTCGCAGTCCCAGTTAGGGTTTCCTAAAACTCCATGACTACAGAGGCTGACTCACCCACTGGTGATACATTTCCTTTATTACCAAACGGGTGTGTTCACTGAAATAGTTGAATTGCAAGATCTGAGAAAAGGATAATTTCTTCATTGCTTTCCTATTCCCCATGTGTCTTGTAGAGAAGAGTGATGTCATGTTTCTGAACCCTTAAGAATCACTCCGCGAAGATCACAGTTGAAAACAGTGTGCTTCTGTCATAGAATAAACCAGCATCGTTGCTAGCTCCTAAACTGTTCATACTGTTAAGCTCCAGAATAGCTGTACAGGATAAGCGTGGGTCAGAGATACTAGGCTTTTACTCGTTTATATTGAAACAACTCCAAAGCGTGACACACAATCATCTGTCTGGTTCCTCATTCTTGTTTCCAGCCCAGCTCTGTTGACGCCAGCGTCGCCAGTTTCCTCAGAGGCGAGCCCAGCAGCTAAAGCAGGCCTGAAGACAGAGGAGATACCAGGTGTGTAATGCTGCCCTGGGAGCTGCAGCTGTGAGGCTGGGTCATAGCTCTGGTCGTCCTGGAGGTCACACTGAACTGTACGGCCACATTACCACCATGGGAACCCCCATAGCTGACCATAACACACACACACTCTCACACAGAGTGGTGTTCTCATGCAGTAGCCTCATCCATATTTACTTTGAGAATAGTAAAAGGTTCACTAGTTCCTTGGTCACCTCTGACAGGATCACAGCCTCAGTGGTTCTCTATGTTTCTGTCTACTCCTAGGCCTGAGTAGTTCAGCCCTAGACCTAGCCTCAGCCTCAACCCCAGCCTCAGCAGTAGCTAGCGGTAGGGCAGGTATCTCAAGGCCGGGGGCAGCCAGCCAGAGCAGACCGTCAGGGAAGAGGCCATCTCAGGAGGACAGTCTGGGGGAAAGCTCACCACCGGCCAAGAGGAGACTAGAGGGCCCCCTACAGCTTATAAACGGAGAGAAGGGTGAGTGAAAGAACGACCTGTCACCTTCCAAGCCCGAGGCCAGATCAGGGACGAGCCTTAAGAATCCTAACCCACTCACAGGCCTCTTGCCCACCAACCGAACAGGCAAGAAGCAGTTAGCCGACAGTTAGGCGACGACAACTTCCCGGTGTGTTGGTTAGCGGGCAGACGGCCAGTGTAGGCTGTACTATGTGGGTTCTGTAAACAAAAACAAAGACACGCATGTAAAAAATGTTTACTTTGTTTAGGAGGGGAAAAATATCAAGATACGAACATGGTAAATGGAAAAATAAGGAAATGGTCAGTATTTTAACCCATCTTTTTGCAGTCAAATGTTTACTTTATGCACATCACACTCGAAGGCAAGTATGAGTGCATTATCTGCTGGGTGGTCGTTGGGTTGTCGTGCGCTCTGTCCTGATGTGAGGGTGACGGTGTCTCCGTCTCCTCTACCAGGGTCTGCCTCTACCCCTGCCTCTACCCCTGAAGGACCTGTGGAAGACCAGGACCAAGCCTCAGACAAACCCAAAGCCAAGAAGAACCGCTGCTTCACCTGCCGCAAGAAAGTGGGCCTCACAGGTAGTCTCTCTTTCTCTCTCCCCCCCCCCCCTCTCTCTCTTTCTCTCTCTCTCTCTGTCACTGTCTCTCTCTCCCCCCCCTCTCTCTCTCTCCCTCTCTCCCCCCTCTCTCTCTCTTTCTCTCTCTCTCTCTGTCACTGTCTCTCTCTCCCCCCCCCCCTCTCTCTCTCTCTCTCTCCCCCCCCCTCTCTCTCATCATGTTAACATGTCTTCGCTTTCTTCTTGCAGGGTTTGACTGCAGATGTGGTCATGTGTTCTGTGGCATGCACAGATACTCAGACATTCACAGCTGCACTTTCGACTACAAGGCGGACGCAGCGGAGAAGATCAGGAAAGAGAACCCTGTCATCGTCGGAGAGAAGATCCAGAAGATCTAGAAGATCTGACCTGCAAACGGAGTAGAGAAAGGCATCCGTTGGCCATGTTGGTTTTTGGCTTTACCTTTGCTCCCTGCTTTGTTGCTGTTGCTGAGCAACACACCTTCCAATTGTCAGATCCTTAAATCATGCATGCCACTCTGAAAACGTTTCTTTTGAAGATTTATTTTATTGGAACCCGTTTCCTTTTCCGCAAGTTATTTGAATATATTTTACCTCTTTAACGTTGCCCGTTATTGGTTGTGATATCTCTAATAGGGAAAATACATTTAACGGATATATTTTGATTAGGGCTTTGACGTTTTTAATTTGGGACTACCTGAAGGGCTGTGCTTCTTTAAATGCATGTAAATACCTTTACCTGCCTCTCCTATGTATGTAGCACTAGTCAATAACCGAATGTATTACGACGTGCAAACCCCCTCAGATATCTTGTTTTACATGACAGAAATGTACATTTGCTTGTCTGTTCCTTCACCTTTTGTATAATTGAGTCATTATGGAGTGTGAGATGACACAAAAGTGTGTGTGTGTGTGTGTGTGTGTGTGTGTGTGTGTGTGTGTGTGCGTGTGTGTGTACGTCTCGGAAGTGATCATGAATAGCCTATATGCACGTTGTTGCTGGTTGTAAGTTTATTTGAAAATATAGTTCATTTGAGTGAACAAAGGAATGACCTGAATTTATTGTGCTGTATTTATGTTAGTTTATTCACTGTTACAACTTTGATCTGAATAAAGTTCAAACTTTTTTTCTCAATTGAAAAATGTGGCCGAAACCATTTAGATTCTAGTCACACACAAAAAGGAGGTCTGAGAAGAACTTGGGCTAAACGTTTTTACACGATCTCTAATTTCAGGTAAAATCTTCTAGAGAACTACGTCCATTAAAACACATTGGGTTAATCAGTTTTACTGGAGTATCGCTGAGTCATTCCTCAAGCCGTTTTGGATTATGTTCTGAGTTTGTGAAAAGGGTGGATATGAAACGGAGTGCGTGATTGGTCGCTGCATCACTTAGTGGGAGGCGCTCCAGTCCAATGGCAGCGGTCAACATCTGGAAGCGTTTACTCACTCTGCTGCTTACTTTGAAAAGTATCCCGGAGTACAACTGCAACTTGAAAATGTCTTTCGTAAAAATTCACGAAAATTCAGATTTTTCTTACCATAATTTACCATACGGAGTGTTTTCCACACCGGATAATGTAAGTAAACTGACAGCTCTTGATTATTGTTTGGTTACCTGTCTATCACCGGCATTCTGAAAGTGCGTCGACTGCAAACTTTGGAGAGCTATTTTCACAATGTATATAACTTAATGTATGCAACTCTGTTAAGCTTTTGACACGAAAGTGGTTTAACGGGTGTGTCCTGAAGTTATTAGTTAGCCTATGTGTTTTTGTTTCCATTTAGCCCAGACATCGAATTGGTGTTGCTATTGGAGATCAGGTATTGGACCTGAGTGTGGTTAAGTCATTCTTCAATGGACCCTCCTTGTCCGCACGCCAGGATGTGTTCGACCAGGTAATAAGATTGCGCCTTCTTTATTTTGAAACAAAATAGCTGATTGATTAATTGATTCACAACGAGGCCTTATTAGTCATCAAGCGTTGCGTGTCTACCCCCCTTTCACTCATAAGTATTGAGCAAAATAAAGTGTATTAAAGTTGGTGAACCAGACATTAAACCTATCTTTGAGAATCGTTATTGATTTGTAAACAACATAATACGTGACAAATGAAAACACAATGTAACAAAATCGATTTGTTTGACGGCTTTCTAATCCGCTAGGCTGCTTCGATCTCTTCACTAATGTGCATCTTCCCTCCAGCCGACCCTGAACGCGTTTATGGGTCTCGGTCATGAGGCCTGGCGAGAGGCCCGCAGAACCGTGCAGAAGCTGCTGTCTGCTAACGAGAGCACGCTGAGAGATGACGCCAACCTCCGGAGCAGGTGAGCCTCCAGGTTTCCCCTATCTCACTTCCCTCAAGTGTTATTGGAAATGTTTCATTTATTCATTTGTTGTACTTTGATAATGATAATTTAAAGAGAACATAATGATTTAGGCTACAGAGTCCAGCATGAAGTCACATAAATAAATAAATAACAGTATATGTATCTTCATTTGTTCTGCATGGTTATTATACATTTTTGTAGTGTGTGTGTGTGCTTTAGCCTACATGAGGGCAGATTGGCTAATCACTTTGACATTCACATTTATTCTGTGCTTTTGTCTTCAAGAGCATTTGTGCCTCTGAGTTCAGTCAAGATGCATCTTCCTGCTGAGATAGGTGAGCTCTTCCTGTTTGTAGCTAACCACGTCCTGTGCCCCTCATCCATCACATCCCATTCTGAAGCTGATTTCACCTTTTTGATGATATATCTTCTATCTTGTCAGAAGTCCTCTAGAGAAAGGTTTGACTTCTTGACATGCTTGCCAGTGCATGTCATAGGTCTTGATTCAATCTTTAACCCAATTCATGTGGCTACATGAGGGCCCACTGTGTGTCAAGTCAAGTGGAAAATAGAAAAAGTGTTAAAAAAAAATGGGAGATCAACTCTAGGGGGTGCTACTGAACAGCCTAAGCCTAGCAGTGCTTGTGGTGGTGCTAAGATATATCCTGTACAAAAACACACTCTCTAACCTCCTGACTTCTTTCTTTCACACACATTCATACACACATGGTTCTCCACCCAGGTGACTACACAGATTTCTACTCCTCCAAAGACCATGCCACTAATGTGGGCATCATGTTCCGGGGGAAGGAGAACGCCTTGATGCCCAACTGGTGAGCCTACACCGTTAATAGTTGTATTTGCTGTATGGTTACTTGCTAGACTCAGAGATGACCGACAGGGATGATGATACATTTGATAGAAGTGCTTGTGTGTGCGTGTGTGTGTGCGCGTGCAGGTTGAGGCTGCCAGTAGGCTACCACGGCAGAGCATCCTCAGTGGTAGTGTCTGGGACGCCCATACGCAGACCGTCTGGCCAGATGAGACCAGACCCATGTAAGACCCTCCATCCAGTCTACAGACCTAACACCATCTCTCTAGTCTACAGACCTAACACCATCTACCTAGTCTACAGACCTAACACCATCGACCTAGTCTACAGACCTAACACATCGTCTACCGAACCTAATACCATCTACCCAGTCACCTTGCCAGATTGGACACAAAGTTTTAGTTCCCAGTCCACTTCTTTCATGGGTGACAGCTCTGTTTTGTTCTCTACACACAGCAAACCCTCCTGTGTTTGGTCAGTCCAAGCAGCTGGACATTGAGCTCGAGATGGTAAGGAACTGTACTATTATACATTTACATTTAGTCATTTAGCAGACGCTCTTATCCAGAGCGACTTACAGTAAGTACAGGGACATTCCCCCCGAGGCAAGTAGGATGAAGTGCCTTGCCCAAGGACATAACGTCTTTTTTGCACGGCCGGGAATCGAACCAGCAACCCTCTGATTAATAGCCCAACTCTCTAACCGCTCAGCCATCTGACCCCTGTGTTGTGGGTCCTACCAGGCCTTCTTCGTGGGGGGAGGTAACCGTCTGGGAGAACCCATCCCCATAGACAAGGTCCACCAACACATCTTTGGCATGGTGCTAATGAACGACTGGAGTGGTAAGGCCCAAACAAACAAGCACACACACGCAAATAATGACATTATTTAAAAACCGATAAAACCAATCGGCATTATTCATTCAAAAAATTTAACGTTCTTAACTGTATTCTCCCTGGTGTTTCTTGATTGGGTTCTACGTTATAAATGGAGGGGCCTTCAGGTCATGTGTAGTCCTAGGGCTCAGGTCCCTAGAGGAAATCCCTTTGCCAGCCAGTCACACAACATGACAGGCTGAATCAATTATAGATAACCTGGAGGATCTTACGAGAAGCTTTGTAGAAGCAGCGTTCTTCAGCTCCTGTGTTCCAGTATGAAAGTTGTCTGCCTCCATTTGACCGTGTTCACTTCTCCCCCCCCCCCCCTTCTTTGTGGGAGGGGCCTAAATGGCACCATATTGATCCAGTCCAGACAAGGAGTTGGAAGAGTGTTTGAACCAGGGCAGAAGTATACTGCATTTAAATGGAACGCAGCATTAAATAGACATCTGATTTGCTTAACAGAACCCAGTCGTTTAGAGAAATGCCCCATCCGTAGCCCGACCCTTCCCTCCTGGTAAAATACAGGACAAACCTCTCACATAGAGGGTCTCCTGGACTCTAGCAAAAGGCAGCCCAGCATAATTCAACATGTTTACACACAGGGCATAAACTAGCTTTGGTCGGGCTTCACTCAGTCATAGTGAAGGCCGGTGTCAGATAGCAGGCCAAATCACAGCTTTCAGACTCCTTGACATCCAATATCCTGGGAATAAAGGATTGTTGCCTATGAACTGAAAGGCAGCACAGTTTAAGACAAGCTCCATTTATTTTTTGGGGAGTCCATGATCGTTGTGCACAGATGCTGTGCGGCCCACCATCCTATAATATTAACCATGCTTCTGTTCTCCACTTCCTTCTCTCTCTTTCTTTCTTTCTTTCTTTCTTTCTTTCTTTCTCTCTCTTTCCTTCTGTCTCTCTCTCTCTCTCTCTCTCTCTCTCTCTCTCTCTCTCTCTCTCTCTCTCTCTCTCTCTCTCTCTCTCTCTCTCTCTCTCTCTGTTGCGTCTGCTGAATATTCAGCTCTGAGGGCAGAGCTGTCTCTTGTAGTATTTCATGCTTGACTACTAAATCACATCTGCTTTGTGTGCTTTTATATATAGTATTATGTAGCTATTAGTCTACTCTATCTCCTCTGGTGTGTTTACAGTTTCTGTTAATTATATCAAAGTCTAAATCCCCCCCCCCTCTCCCCTCATATTTTCTTATTGAAACCTCATTATGAGGTTTGTCTGGGAGGCTCAGCCTCACTGCAGGGCCTCACTGCAGGGCCTCACAGCAGGGCCTCACTGCAGGGCCTCACAGCAGGGCCTCACTGCAGGGCCTCACTGCAGGGCCTCACAGCAGGGCCTCACTGCAGGGCCTCACTGCAGGGCCTCACTGCAGGGCCTCACAGCAGGGCCTCACTGCAGGGCCTCACAGCAGGGCCTCACAGCAGGGCCTCACAG